>NC_133326.1:709163348-709393348 GCF_042186555.1 Aquarana catesbeiana
AGGCAGACTTAATAAACCTCCAACAGACATATACAGAGACTTATCACTGAATACAGAGTCTTATCAGATAGGCGCTTCTAACCATCTACATATTTAAAGCTGCACTCCGAGATAAGCAAATAGTATAAAGAGGCGTGTGCAACTTGAATCTTGGTGTTACGGTACCTCCAGGATCCTTGTCTGTAGGGCCAGGGGAACATGACCGGTCCTGTCCATCTGCAGTGTGTCATGGGCACGGGCACCAGCTTGTGGTTCTTTGTCTATGGCTGGTCATGCACCGACACGTGGCTTAGCATGCATTGGTGGGCACACAGTTGTATATGGCTCTGATACTGGGCATGCTCTCTGGTACCAAAAGGTATATAAACATCTTCACTTATGGTAACCAGTGCTGTGCCTTCTCACCAGCTACCTTATGCTTCAAATTTCTCGCTGGTGTTGCGGTTCCCATTGCCAAACCAGATTGGCTGATTCTGCTCAGTACCTGTTGCTGACTCTGCCTGATGGCCATGAATGTTGTTCTCCTGCCTGCCTTGACCTCTGTCTGGACTCCAACCATTCTCTTGCCTGCAGACTGCCTTGACACCAACCATTCTTACCTGCCACTTGTCTTGACCTCAACCTAGACACTGACCATTCTCTTGTCAACCTCTACTTGGAATCCAACCATTCTCTTGCCTGCTGCCTGCTTTGACCTCTGTCTAGACATCAACCATTCTCCAGCCTACGACTTGCCTCAACCTCGGCCTGGAAACCAACTATTCTCTTGTATGTTGTCAGCTTCAACCTCAGCCTCAGCTTCAGCCCTTTGCCTGGATTCCAATCATTATCTTGCCTGACTCAACCTCTGGCCGGACACCAACCATTCTCTTGAACGTTGTCGGCCTCCCCCTCTGCCTGAACTCCAGCCATTCTCTCACCTGCCTCCACCTCTGCCCGGACTCCAGCCATTCTCTTACCTGCCTCCACCTCTGCCCAGACTCCAGCCATTCTCTTACCTGCCTCCACCTCTGCCCGGACTCCAGCCATTCTCTTACCTGCCTCCACCTCTGCCCGGACTCCAGCCATTCTCTTACCTGCCTCCACCTCTGCCCGGACTCCAGCCATTCTCTTACCTGCCTCCACCTCTGCCCGGACTCCAGCCATTCTCTTACCTGCCTCCACCTCTGCCCGGACTCCAACCATTCTCTTACCTGCCTCCACCTCTGCCCGGACTCCAACCATTCTCTTACCTGCCTCCACCTCTGCCCGGACTCCAACCATTCTCTTACCTGCCTCCACCTCTGCCCGGACTCCAACCATTCTCTTACCTGCCTCCACCTCTGCCCGGACTCCAACCATTCTCTTATCTGCCTCAATCTCTGCCTGGACTCTGACCGTTCTCTTGCCTGATGCTTGCCTCAACCTCGGCCTGTACTCCTAACTACTCTCTTGCATGCTGTCTATTTCGACCTCAGCTTGAATTCTGACCCTCTGTCATATGGTCCTTTACTCCTTGTGGGGTGCTCTGATGAAAACCAAGCTGTTGTCTAGACTTTGGGTGAGCCCACGTCACCTGCCAAAGTAGACTCTATGGAGAGCAGAGGGGCACAGGATGAGCTATATCAGTTTATCAGGGAAAACCCAGAGATCATACCAGATTTCCTAATCTGCCCAAAGGATCTCAACAGGCAAGCTTATGTCTATGGGGGACCTCAGCAGAAAATCATTTTCATCGAATGGACACACAGATGAGACACATGCAGCACTCACCAATCCGCATGAAGACGACAATGCTAAACATGGAGAGGACCGTTGGCACGACCACCCCAAAGAAAGTGGAAAGCTTGCGGGGAGCGGGTCCGGTCCCCACCATGGTGACATCTCCATCGCAGAGGGCAGAGTCTGGAGGACCGAGGGCCCCATCCGACACACTGAAGAGCCGATAGTGCAAGAGAGGGGAGTTCTCCGAGGTCATCACTTGGGGGAGATAGTGGTAAAGTTTATTATCAATGTATCTCTATAAATATACACAGTCCAATCACTCCTTCCACAGTGTGTACATCCCATACAACACACAGTATATCATATACCCCCTATTCATGCCATAATATACACCATATAATATATACACTATATAATATACACTCCATGCATCACTATTATAAATCCCACAATATATATCACATAATCAAGGACGTGCAGTGAGGTTAGTGGTAAGGCACTGGCTAGTATCAGAGCCAGATACACACGGGTTACATACGCCGCGATCATTAGAGCGAGAGCAATAATTCTAGCACTAGACCTCCTCTGTAACTCTAAACATGTAACCTGTAAAAAATTTTACAGCGATACCTATGGAGATTTTTGAGTACTGAAATTTGGCGCCATTCCACAAGTGTGCGCAATTTTTTTGTTAGGTATCTATTTTTCTTTCACATTATAAAAAAAAAAAATTATTTGGGCTAAGTTTAGTGTTTTTTTTTTTTTTTCTTCATGAAACAGTTTTTTTTTTCGTTTGAAAAATTGCTGCGCAAATACCGTGTAACAAATAAATAAATAAATAAGTAATAAAAAATTGCAATGACCACCATTTTATTCCCTAGGGTGTCTGCTAAAACAATATATATATATATATATATATATATATATATATATATATATATAATGTTCTGAGAAATTTTCTAGCAAAAAAAAAATGATGATTACTACATGTAGGAGAGAAGTGTCAGAATTGTCCTGGGTGACAAGGGGTTAATAACCATAAGTCAGTAATATACAAATAATTATTATATTTTGTTTTTTAAGGTAATTTACTATATTTTCAAAATCTGTACTCAAGCAGGTGGTTTAACGGAGAAATTATGAAGTTATAACTTCCAACCAGTAATTTCACAGTAAATACATAAATTATCTTATAACATATAGCATAATAATATATGATTTAGCTTGTAGCTTCTCAGCAGCAGATTCTCATTCTTCCTCTTAACTGTGTGAGAAAAACATGGGATTGTGGGTAAATCTTATAAACATAAACACATGTTTTTTTCCTTCTAGTTATGAGGGTTGGAAGTGAGTATTTCTCTTTTAGACACACGCCCCCTTCTATGACACTGCAGTGAGAGAGGCGTGCCTCCACTGAAGCATTTTTATTGGACAGCTTGGGCCAATGGCACTTTACCATTGGTCCAAGGCTCCAAGCTGTCCATTGAGCTCAGTGCTTCTGACAAGAAGGGAGGAGAGGCTATGTGAGCTCCTCCTCTCAGTCTGCTGCAAACAGTGTGCCGGCTTGTATTTATACTGGCTGCTCTGTATGGAGCTTCTGTCAGGCTGCACAATGAGCCCCATATCTTCAGAACCATAGGTGGCAATTTTGACCAGTGGTGGGGTAGGACCTCAGCTACCTACTCATCAAACGTGGGGTCGCCAAGCTATGATCCTGAATCTTTTTTAATATTCATGGCAGGTGAGGCCCTGCCTCCCCTGACTGCACGTCCCTGCACATAATATACACCCCATAGTATACACCTTATAATATATACCCCATCAATCCCACAATATACACCATATAATATATACCCTATACATCCCACAATATACACCTCCTATTATATACCCCCATCCATCCCACAATATACACCATATAATATATACCCCATACATCCCACAATATACACCATATAATATATACCCCATACATCCCACAATATACACCATATAATATATACCCCATACATCCCACAGTGTACACCATATAATACACACACTATAAACCATATAATATACACCCCAGGCATCCCACACTATACACCATATAATATATACCCTATACATCCCACAATATAAGACACACCCTATACATACCACAATATACACCTCCTATTATATACCCCCATCCATCCCACAATATAATATATACACCATACATCCCACAATATACACCATATAATATATACACCCCATACATCCCACAGTGTACACCATATAATACACACACTATAAACCATATAATATACACCCCAGCCATCCCACAATATACACCATATAAAATTTACACCCCATAATACATCCATCATATACTATATACCCCCATACAATCATAATATACATCATATAAAATACACACACACACCTCATACATTCCACAATATACACACACACAGACACACACACACACACACAATATACACCTCATACATTCCACAATATAAACACACACACACACACACACACACACACACACAATATACACCTCATACATTCCACAATAGACACACAATATACACCTCATACATTCCACAATATACACATACACACTATAAAAGCATATAATATACACCATATAATATACACCCCACAATATACATCACCTATTATATACACCCATCCATCCCACAATATACACCATATAATATATACCCCATCCATCCCACAATATACACCTCCTATTATATACCCCCATCCATCCCACAGTACACACAGCATATAATACACCCTATACCTCCCACAATATACACCATATAATATATACCCCATACATCCCACGATGTACACCATATAATATACACCCTATACATCCCACAATATACACCATATAAATATATACCCCATACATCCCACAATATACACCATATAATATACACCCCATACATCCCACAATATACACCACATAATATACACCCCATACATTCCACAATATACACCATATAATATACACCCTAAACATCCCACAATATAATATACACCCCATACATCCCACAATGTACACCATATAATATACACCCCATACATTCCACAATATACACCATATAATATACACCCTAAACATCCCACAATATAATATACACCCCATACATCCCACAATGTACACCATATAATATACACCCCATACATCCCACAATATACACCATATAATATACACCCTATACATCCCACAATGTACACCATATAATATACACCCTATACCTCCCACAATATACACCATATAATATATACCCCACAGTATACATCACCTATTCCATACCCCCATCCATCCCACAGTATACACCATATAATACACAGCATATAATATACACCCCATCCATCCCACAATACATCCATCATATAATACATACTATACATCACATAATATATACCCCCATACATCAATAATATACATCATATAAAATACACACACACACACACACACCTCATACATTCCACAATAGACACACAATATACACCTCATACATTCCACAATATAAACACACACACACACACACACACACACACACACACACACCTCATACATTCCACAATAGACACACAATATACACCTCATACATTCCACAATATACACATACACACTATAAAAGCATATAATATACACCATATAATATACACCCCACAATATACATCACCTATTATATACACCCATCCATCCCACAATATACACCATATAATATATACCCCATACAACCCACAATATACACCTATTATATACCCCCATCCATCCCACAGTACACACAGCATATAATACACCCTATACTTCCCACAATATACACCATATAATATATACCCCATACATCCCACGATGTACACCATATAATATACACCCTATACATTCCACAATATACACCATATAATATACACCCTAAACATCCCACAATATAATATACACCCCATACATCCCACAATGTACACCATATAATATACACCCCATACATCCCACAATATACACCATATAATATACACCCTATACATCCCACAATGTACACCATATAATATACACCCTATACCTCCCACAATATACACCATATAATATATACCCCACAGTATACATCACCTATTCCATACCCCCATCCATCCCACAGTATACACCATATAATACACAGCATATAATATACACTCCATCCATCCCACAATACATCCATCATATAATACATACTATACATCACATAATATATACCCCCATACATCAATAATATACATCATATAAAATACACACACACACACACACCTCATACATTCCACAATATACACACACACACACACACACACACACACACACAATATACACCTCATACATTCCACAATATAAACACACAATATACACCTCATACATTCCACAATATACACATACACACTATAAAAGCATATAATATACACCATATAATATACACCCCACAATATACATCACCTATTATATACACCCATCCATCCCACAATATACACCATATAATATATACCCCATACATCCCACAATATACACCTCCTATTATATACCCCCATCCATCCCACAGTACACACAGCATATAATACACCCTATACCTCCCACAATATACACCATATAATATATACCCCATACATCCCACGATGTACACCATATAATATACACTCTATACATCCCACGATGTACACCATATAATATACACCCTATACATCCCACAATATACACCATATAATATATATCCCACAATATACACCATATAATATACACCCCATACATCCCACAATATACACCACATACATCCCACAATATACACCATATAATATACACCCTATACATCCCACAATGTACACCATATAATATACACCCTATACCTCCCACAATATACACCATATAATATATACCCCACAGTATACATCACCTATTCTATACCCCCATCCATCCCACAGTATACACCATATAATACACAGCATATAATATACACCCCATCCATCCCACAATACATCCATCATATAATACATACTATACATCACATAATATATACCCCCATACATCAATAATATACATCATATAAAATATACACCCCATCCATCCCACAATACATCCATCAGCCATAATATACATCATATAAAATATACACCTCATACATCCCACAATACACACATACACACACACACACACACACTATAAAGCATATAATATACACCCCATTCACCATATAATATATATACCCCATCCATCCCACAATAAAATATACACAATATAATAGACATCACAAACTATGGGGGGTATTTACTAAACTAATGTACACATATTCTGGTGTAGCTGTGCATGGTGGCCAATCAGCTTCTAACTTCAGTTTGTTCAATTAAGCTTTGACAATAAAACCTGGAAAATTAAGTACTGTCCGTGATACTCAATTTTCTATATCACAATTGCACTAATACAGCTACAATCAAATCAAGTACAATAAAACCTGGAAGATGATTGGTTTCTATGTAGCGTTGCAAAGGATCTCCCCCTATACATCTTACCCTAATCACAGCGTACATCACATAATATACATCACACACAATATACAATGTATACTTCCTATGTACACACACTGCATCCTGAGCGGTGACATCCAATGTACACACACCCAGCTCTGTGCTTCTCCCCCCACCTCCTCTTCCTGGTCAGCTGACTGATCACATGACCCGCCCTCCCATTATATCTGCTGAGCCATACAAAGACTCCATTCACTGAGATACAATGTATAACCCGGAGAGAAACAATGTATCCTCTGCATCCTCCTCTGTACACACCGATCACATCTACCCTACATCATACAATGTATCCTCTACATCCTCCTCTGTACACACCGATCACATCTACCCTACATCATACAATGTATCCTCTACATCCTCCTCTGTACACACCGATCACATCTACCCTACATCATACAATGTATCCTAATACACCGTTTATATACAGTGCCTTGAAAAAGTATTCATACCCCTTGAAATGTTCCACATTTTGTCATGTTACAGCCAAAAACGTAAATGTATTTTATTGGGATTTTATGTGATAGATCAACATAAAGTGGCACATAAATGTGAAGTGGAAGGAAAATGATAAATGGTTTTCAACATTTTTTTTTACAAATAAATATGTGAAAAGTGTGTGATGTACATTTGTATGGTGCCCCCCCCCGAGTCAATACTTTGTAGAACCTCCTTTCACTGCAATTACAGCTGCGAGTCTTTTTGGGGATGTCTCTACCAGCTTTCTACATCTAGAGAGGGATATTTTTCCTCATTCTTCTTTGTAAAACATCTCAAGCTCTGTCAGAATGGATGGAGAGTGTCTGTGAACAGCAATTTTCAAGTCTTGCCACAGATTCTCAATTGGATTTAGGTCTGGACTGTGACTGGGCCATTCTAACACATGAATATGGTTTGATCTAAACCATTCCATTGTAGCTCTGGCTGTATGTTTAGGGTCGTTATCCTGCTGGAAGGTGAACCTCCACCCCAGTCTCAAGTCTTTTGTAGACTCTAACAGGTTTTCTTCTAAGATTGTCCTGTATTTGTCTCCATCCATCTTCCTATCAACTCTGACCAGCTTCCCTGTCCCTGCTGAAGAAAAGCATCCCCACCACATGATGCTGCCACCACCATGTTTCACAATGGGGATGGTGTGTTCAGGGTGATGTGCAGTGTTAGTTTTCCACCACACATAGTGTTTTGCTTTTAGGCCAAAAAGTAAAAATTTGGTCTCATCTGACCAGAACACCTTCTTCCGCATGTTTGGTGTGTTTCCCACATGGCTTCTCGCAAACTGGAAATGGGACTTCTTATGGCTTTCATTCAACAATGGTTTTCTCCTTGCCACAAAGGCCAGATTTGTGGAGAACACGACTAATAGTTGTCCTGTGGACAGATTCTCCCACCTGAGATGTGGATCTCTGCAGCTCCTCCAGAGTTACCATGGACCTCTTGGCTGCTTCTCTGATGAATGCTCTCCTTGCCCGGCCTGTCAGTTTAGGTGGACGGCCATGTCTTGGTAGGTTTGCAGTTGTGTCATACTATTTCCATTTTCAGATGATGGATTGAACAGAGCTCTGTGAGATGTCCAAAGCTTGGGATATTTTTTTATAACCTAACCCTGCTTTAAACTTCTCCACAACTTTATCCCTGACCTGTCTGGTGTGTTCCTTGGCCTTCATGATGCTGTTTGTTCACTAAGGTTCTCTAACAAACCTCTGAGGACTTCACAGAACAGCTGTATTTACACTGAGATTAAATTACACACAGGTGGACTCCATTTACTAATTGGGTGACTTCTGAAGGCAATTGGTTCCTCTAGATTTTAGTTAGGGGTATCAGAGTAAAGGGGGCTGAATACAAATGCTCCTCACACTTTTCACATATTTATTTGTAAAAAAATTTTGAAATCCTTTTATTATTTTCCTTCCACTTCACAATTATGTGCCACTTTTGTTGGTCTATCACATAAAATCCCAATAAAATACATTTACGTTTTTGGTTGTAACATGACAAAATGTGGAAAATGTCAAGGGGTATGAATACTTTTTCAAGGCACTGTATTCATCACACCTCACTGTATAATAATAGTATACAAAGCACAAAGAATAATTTCTAATAGAAGCAATATGATTAGTTATGTTGTTATTATTACTCTTAGGACGGGTCTGGTTGCTGATCACACAGAGGAGGTCAGACTAGTCGGGGGAAAAGAGGCGTGAAAGTGGCGGAGAATTCGATCGCTGTGCACAGAGGACATGTGATGGGGATTTGTCACACGCAGTGAATCATGTGTCTGCTCCTGGCTCTCCTCATTGCTGATGGCTCTTCATGTTTTCTTCATCAGAGATTTCCTGTCTGGGGAATCATCACACACCAAGTCATGATATTTAGAAGAGATCTGAGCATTTCCAGCTCTTCTACATGGCAGGGCTCTTCTGCAAACATAAATAAACAATGGGACCAGTGAATGAAGAACTATTGTAAATGATGTGCTCAATTAAGTTCATTTATTGGATGCACGATAAAATTTAAAATGAAAAAACACAACTGTCAGATGAAAAATTAGATAATAAAAATAGTACTGTAATAAGGAAAAGCTCATTATCATGGTTGAAGGGGTTAATGTCAGCAAGTGTGCTCCAAGTCCTGATCCTGAATGGAAGACCCAATGACTCAATGTGCAGGGAAGAATCAAGGTAGTGAGACGCCGCTCTCTATAATGCAACTGATGGCTTAGTTACGGATCGCAGACTCGCTATACTCCAGGAGGTGTATTGTAGACCGCACCACTGGACATCCACGGTAAGCAGGCTGATCAGGCGGGCTGGAACCTGGCGTCCTGGAGGGCGCTCTGGATGGTGCGCACTAAATCCGAAAGCCGGAAGCCAGGGTCAGGGCTGGAAACGAGGAGTACCCGGATGCTGGGCGGATCGCAAGCTCGATATTGCTGCGGCAACCGTGACTTACATGTTTCACACTCCTGCGCCTTGTCAAAGTCACCTGCAAACATCCATAGAGTTTTAGCTTTGCTTTATATACGGGACTGTACGAAAGTTTTAGGCAGGTGTGAAGAAATGCTGTTAGAAGTAAGAATGCCTTTCAAAAATCTACACTTACCGGCCACTTTATTAGGTCCCCCTTGCTAGTATCGGGATGGACCCCCTTTTGCCTTCATTCTTGGTGGCATAGATTCAACAAGGTGTTGAAACGTTCCTCAGAGATTTTGCTCCATACTGACATGGTAGCATCACGCAGTTGCTGCGGATTTGTCGGCTGCACATCCATGATGGGAATCTCCGGTTTTACTACGTCCCAAAGGTGCTCTATTGGATGAGATGTGGTGAGTGTGGAGGCCATTGAAGGACAGTGACCTCATTGTCCAGTGGTGAGATGATTGGAGCTTTGTGACATGGTGCATTATCCTACTGCAAGGAGCCATCAGAAGATGGGGATACTGTAGTCATAAAGGGATAGACATGGTCAGCAATAGGTAGGCTGTGTTGTTTAAACAGTGCTCAATTGGTACTAAGGGGCCCAAAGTGTGCCAAGAAAATATCCCCCACACCCAGGGCAGCCATCAGGAATTTCCGGGCCCCTTACACAGCTTTAGACCTGGGCCACCCCGGGGCCCGACCCCCCAACATTTTCCAGGGCCTGCCCACTGGTTTCCCCACCGAATCCACCCACAGGCCATCCCACAAGTCCTTCGGTGCACCCACTTTTATTTTAATACTCTTACACCTTTGGAGACTGGAGGGATGGATGGTGCTGGGCATGGGTAGGGATGCGTTGGAGACTGGAGGGATAGATGGTGCTGGGCGTGGGTGGGTGGGGATGCATTGTGGAGACTGGAGGGATGGATGGTGCTGGGCGTGGGTGGGTGGGGATGCGTTGTGGAGACTGGAGGGATGGATGGTGCTGGGCGTGGGTGGGTGGGGATGCGTTGTGGAGACTGGAGGGATGGATGGTGCTGGGCGTGGGTGGCGATGTGTTGTGGAGACTGGAGGGATGGATGGTGCTGGGCATGTGTGGCGATGCGCTGTAGAGACTGGAGGGATGGATGGTGCTGGGCGTGGGTGACGATGCCTTGTGGAGACTGGAGTGATCGATGGTGCTGGGCGTGGGTGGCGATGTGCTGTGGAGACTGGAGGGATGGATGGTGCTGGGCGTGGGTGGGGATGCGTTGTGGAGACTTGGGGGATGGATGGTACTGGGTGTGGGTGGGGATGCATTGTGGAGACTGGAGGGATGGATGGTGCTGGGCGTGGGTGGGGATGCGTGCGTTGTGGAGACTGGAGGGATGGATGGTGCTGGGCGTAGATGGGGATGCGTGCGTTGTGGAGACTGGAGGGATGGATGGTGCTGGGCGTGGGTGGCAACGCGTTGTGGAGACTGGAGGGATGGTGCTGGGCATGGGTGGGGATGCGTGCGTTGTGGAGACTGGAGGGATGGATAGTGCTGGGCATGGGTGGCGATGCATTGTGTAGACTGGAGGGATGGATGGTGCTGGGCGTGGATGGCGATGCATTGTGGAGACTGGAGGGATGGATGGTGCTGGGCGTGGGTGGGTGGGGATGCGTTGTAGAGACTGGTGGGAGGATGGTGCTGGGCGTGGGTGGCAATGCGTTGTGGAGACTGGAGGGATGGATGGTGCTGGACATGCATGGCGATGTGCTGTGGAGACTGGAGGGATGGATGGTGCTGGGCGTGGGTGGTGATGTGTTGTGGAGACTGGAGGGATGGATGGTGCTGGGCGTAGGTGGTGATGCCTTGTGGAGACTGGAGGGATGGATGGTGCTGGGCGTGGGTGGCGATGTGTTGTGGAGACTGGAGGGATGGATGGTGCTGGGCATGGGTGGGGATGCGTTGTGGAGACTTGGGGTATGGATGGTACTGGGTGTGGGTGGGGATGCATTGTGGAGACTGGAAGGATGGATGGTGCTGGGTGTGGGTGGGAATGCGTGCGTTGTGGAGACTGGAGGGATGGATGGTGCTGGGCGTGGGTGGGGATGTGTGCGTTGTGGAGACTGGAGGGATGGATGGTGCTGGGCGTGGGTGGGGATGCATGCGTTGTGGAGACTGGAGGGATGGATGGTGCTAGGCGTGGGTGGGAATGCGTGCGTTGTGGAGACTGGAGGTATGGATGGTGCTGGGCGTGGGTGGCGACGCATTGTGGAGACTGGAGGGATGGATGGTGCTGCGCATAGGTGGCGATGCCTTGTGGAGACTGGAGGGATGGATGGTGCTGGGCGTGGGTGACGATGCCTTGAGGAGACTGGAGTGATCGATGGTGCTGGGCGTGGGTGGCAATGTGTTGTGGAGACTGGAGGGATGGATGGTGCTGGGCGTGGGTGGGGATGCATTGTGGAGACTTGGGGGATGGATGGTACTGGGTGTGGGTGGGGATGCATTGTGGAGACTGGAGGGATGGATGGTGCTGGGTGTGGGTGGGGATGCGTGCGTTGTGGAGACTGGAGGGATGGATGGTGCTGGGTGTGGGTGGGGATGCGTGCGTTGTGGAGACTGGAGGGATGGATGGTGCTGGGCGTGGGTGGCGACGCGTTGTGGAGACTGGAGGGATGGATGGTGCCAGGCGTGGGTGGCGATGCGTTGTGGAGACTGGAGGGATAGATGGTACTGGGTGTGGGTGGCGATGAGTTGTGGAGACTGGAGGGATGTAGTAGAAGCTGGGTGGGGATGAAGATGATTGAGTTGCATTGTGAAAATCAATGAGGATGACTCTGGGTGGGGATGAGAGTTACAGTGAAGAGGCTCTCCAAAATGTAACTCTCATCTGCACCCAGAGTCATCCATTTTCACAATGCAACTCAATTATACCAGCTTGTCAGCCTCAGGGTGTCCCATCCAAGAAGGAGATAAAGTCCAAATAAAATCTACAGGCAGCACAGGGGGCACAGTCAGCAGCATGCATTACATTTTTGTGACTTATGCCGCGTACACACGAGCAGACTTTTCGACCAGACTGGTCCGACAGGCCGAGACTGGCAGACAATTCGACCGTGTGTGGGCTTCATCAGATTTTCCTTAGACCTTAGATTTGGAACATGCTTCAAATCTTTCCGACAGACTCGAGTCCGGTCGGACAAAAACCGACGCTAGGGCAGCTATTGGCTACTGGCTATCAACTTCCTTATTTTAGTCCGGTCGTACGTCATCACGTACGAATCCGTCGGACTTTGGTGTGATCGTGTGTAGGCAAGTCCGGTCGTTAGATAGTCCGTCGAAAGTCCGTTGTAACTCCGTGGAAAGTCCGTCGGAAAGACAGTCGGACCTTTGTTGTCGAAAAGTCCGACCGTGTGTACGCGGCTTAACTCTCCGTGCTGCACTCTCAGATCTATCTGCATGCACCTGTTATTGCAGTGTCCACGTGCACTGTGGACGAGCTGGCCACTCCCCCTGCCTCTGTGCTGGCCAATCACATTGCAAGCAAACCCAGCAGCAGCCAGCAGACTCCGCCTCAGCAGGGAATGGAGGAGGAGCGAGCGAGAGCTGACCACAATCACCTGCTGCTAGGGCTGTTGCCAGTCTGAAAGATGGCGTTGACTGGTGCTCAGGTAGCGGACTTGTTAAATTTCATTACTCTGTGCAGAATACTTATAAAATGCAGGGGGGGTGATTGCTGGGGTGAAATTAGGAGGTGGAGGCTTGTCTTGTTTATGCTTCTCTGCAGCAGCACGCAGATTAGCTAGCGGAGTTGGTACAAGATGAAATGCATGTTCTGCTGTAGGGGGGAGCGGGCCCTGGCCGGCGGGGCCCCTAGGGACACTTGGGCCCCTTACATGTGTACTGCCTGTAACCCCCTGATGGCGGCCCTGTCCACACTATTACACCACCACCAGCCTGAACCGGGGATACAAAGCAGGATGGATCCATGCTTTCAAGTTTACACTAAATTCTGACCCGACCATCTGAATGTCGCAGCTGAAATCCAGACTCGTCAGACCAGGCAACGTTTTTCCAATCTTCTATTGTCCAATTTTGTTGATCCTGTGCCAATTGTCGCCTCAGTTTCCTGTTCTTAGCTGACAGGAGTGGCACCCGGTGTGGTCTTCTGCTGCTGTAGCCCATCTGCTTCAAGCTTGGATGTGTTGTGCATTCAGAGATGGTATTCTGCATACCTCGGGTGTAACGAGTGGTTATTAAGTTACTGTTGCCTTTCTATCTGGAACCAGTCTGCCCATTCTCCTCCGACATCAACAAGGCATTTTCCTCCACACAACTGCCGCTCACTGGATAATTTCTCTTTTCCCCACCATTCTCTGTAAACCCCGCGAGGTGGTTGTGCGTGAAAATCCCAGAAATACTCAGACCAGTCTGTCTGCCACCAACAACCATGCCACGTTCAAAGTCACTTAAATCCCCTTTCTTCCCCGTTCTGATGCTTGGTTTGAAGTTCATCAAGTCGTCTTCACCACGGGAAAGTAAATGAAGAGAAGAGAAATCCAAATCCAATTCATATTTGGAGTGATCGCCCTTTGCCTACTTCTAGGTAGACTTGCATGCAGTTTTTGAAGGAACTCGGCAGGTAGGTTGTTCTATGTACATCTTGGAGAACTAAGTACAGATCTTCTGTGGATGTTGGCTGCCTCAAATCCTTCTGTCTCTTCGTGTCATCCCAGAGAGACTCCATGATGGTGAGATCAGGGCTCTGTGGGGGCCAAACCATCACTTCCAGGATTGCTTGTTCCTAGTTCTTAATGACATTGGCTGCATGTTGGGGGGTGGTTGTTGCTAAATTTGTGGCCAATCACATGCCAGTACATCAGGATTGTTTTATTTTCAGATATATACCTTAGTTGGTGGACTCTAGAACGCTCCTACAGACTAAATAATACACAGTACACTGATTTGGGAAATGTTTTACCAAATAAATGTTGCAGAATACATTTTGGCCTAAACTCATGAAGAGAGATCATTTATTTGCAATATTTTATAACAGAAACAAAGAAAAACATGTTTTTTGTTTTTTTCAAAATTTTTGGTCTTTTTTTATTTACCTTATTAATCGGCGTATAACAGGCACTTTTTTCCCCTTAAAATTGGGAGAAATCATGGGTGCATATTATACTAGACATGTGCGATTAGTTTCGTACGAATCGAAAATTTGTACGATTTTCCGGTAATTCGTACATTTGTACGAATCCGAAATACGAATTTTTATGCATACGAATTCTGTACAAAATACGAAATTTTGTTTACGAATTTCGGATCCAAATTCATAATGAACATTCGTAATTGTTACGAAAAGTTAACAAACCTAAAAGTTAAAAACCCAGGAAGTCAGCACAGCACAGGGATGGTGGGAGCCCCTCATAATGAGCACAGCACAGGGATGGTGGGTGTGACAGACCTAGCCGGGAGAGAGACTTTTGGAGGGGACTGAATGCTAGCCTCTTGCCGATCGATCGTGGGCCCTGGGGCTTGGGGGAACGGTGCTCTTTGTGAGCTGTATGCCTGGGGACACTTGAGGTGGTATTACTGTGGATTCGGGTCCTGGTCCCCCAGGACACACAGACTCTGGGGACCCTGGATTTGCCATATTAGAAATAGTGGCTGATTCATAATGCTGGGACAAATACTGTTAGGAGATGCTGATGTCAATTCCAGCACCTGTCTGTCTGTTGCCTGCTAGAATGTGTATTGTAAATAAGTCTCTAGTATGGGATCTAAGAGTCATTAGATCCCCATTGTTGTTTGTGTTAATTAACTCTGCTATTGTGATAATGTTGATTGGGTTTTCTGAGCTACAAGACGGCCAGTCTGGCCTAAAGGTCATGTCTGAGTCATCTAGGCTGTCTAAAGGGATTAGTTAATTAGCCCATGTTAATTAGGTTTCTGGTCACAGGTGTATGTTCAGAGTAATATGAGCTGGAGGTACGCACCTCCTCTTTTATTGTATAAAAGAGCCTGTATTTTTCAATAAAAGAGATTCCTGGTTGAACTTACATACAGCCTGCCTGGTGTTTGTTCTGAGCTACACAACTGGATTAGAACGGCACATAGCTGTAGTTCTAGTCCCGGAGCATCGGATGACCGAACCATCAGATATTGCGATCTGCAATCTGATTCTATAGCAGCAGAGGAGTGTCGGGAGAGAATTCTGTACAAAATACGAAATTTCGTTTACGAATTTCGGATCCAAATTCATAATGAACATTCGTAATTGTTACGAAAAGTTAACGAACCTAAAAGTTAAAAACCCAGGAAGTCAGCACAGCACAGGGATGGTGGGAGCCCCTCATAATGAGCACAGCACAGGGATGGTGGGAGCCCCTCATAATGAGCACAGCACAGGGATGGTGGGAGCCCCTCATAATGAGCACAGCACAGGGATGGTGGGAGCCCCTCATAATGAGCACAGCACAGGAATGGTGGGAGCCCCTCATAATGATAAATTCATCATAACGAAAATTCGTAATTGTTACGAAAAGTTAACTAACCTAAAAGTCAAAAAGACCAGGAAGTCAGTACAGCACAGGGATGGTGGGAACCCCTCATAATGATAAATTCCTCATAACAAAAATTCGTAATTGTTACGAAAAGTTAAAACCCCAGGAAGTCAGCACAGCACAGGGATGGTGGGAACCCCTCATAATGGTCACAGCGGGTGTACACTCAGACCCGTGGAAATCAGCACAGGGATGGTGGGAACCCCCTCATAATGGACACAGCAGGTGTCCAGACCAGGGAACTCAGCACAGGGATGGTGGGAACCCACCATAATGGACACAGCAGGTCTACAGACCTGGGAACTCAGCACAGGGATGGTGGGAACCCCTCATAATGGACACAGTAAGGTGTGAGGTTCCTTTGCTCCTGTGCTTCCATAGACCAGGGGCTAGAGTTGCTCCTCTGCCCCAGGAGTGATGCAGGATCCTGGGGAGGACCCTGGTGGAGGCCCCCTGGATAGGCCTCAGCCTGTGGACGACACTGGGCCTGGCCCAAGGAAAGATGAGTCCCTGTCTGCCTTTAGACGGAGGGTTATTGAAACGCTGAAGCGGATTGAGAAGGAAGAGGAGAAGTTGGTGGCTTTGAAAAATGAATTTAAAAAGAAAAAGCAGATTTGTGCCAAAGTGTTCAGCAAGAAAAGACCGGCTCTGAGGCCTGAGCTGAAGGACCTGGAACAAGCTCTGCGGAAGCAGAAAGAACTGGTGAGTTCTCTGAAGGAGAATAGTGGAGCATTTAAAGAAAAATATAAGAATGAAGAAAGATTCAGCCAAATGAGAAGAGGAGCCGCAGTGAGGAGATGCAGGTACAGACAGCAGAGAGTGAGAAAGTGAGCCTGGAGGATGAGCCCAGCTCTTCAACACATCAGACATCTGCTGAGTCCTCAATGGTGGAGGCCTCTGTCCCCTTCACTCCCCAGAAATGTGGAACATCTGAGCAGGAGGTTGAAGGTTCTGGCATGCTGGATTTCATCAATAAACTTGAATCCACTCCAGGTGTGGCTTCACAGGATGGTGAGGAAAAGATGGACGCCGTTCCTAGCCCTGTGGAAGAAAGACCTGTGGAGAGAC
This sequence comes from Aquarana catesbeiana, assembly GCF_042186555.1. NCBI lineage: Eukaryota > Metazoa > Chordata > Amphibia > Anura > Ranidae > Aquarana > Aquarana catesbeiana. The sequence continues at coordinate 709,181,105 of NC_133326.1, forward strand.
AAGGTGCAGGTACAGTGTGTGTGCAGGATGATGGTGTGAACTTTAATGACAATGTGCTTGCTGAGGGTTGTAGTGCTGCAGGCAGTCAGCCCAGACCCATAGACAATACACAGCATGCAAAAACATCTGCTAATAACTGTCAGCTTCAGTCTGCAGAGAGGTCCATGGACAATACAGAGACTTTGCCTGGACCAGGCACAGCGGCTGTTCCTGTGAATGGTGGAGGAGATGCTGGGTGCAGTAGTGCTACAACTTTCCAGGAGTCTGCAGCAGCCATGAATGTGATTGATCCCAGAAAAGAAACCATGTGCTCGGGGGAGGGGGAGGGTCCTGCCTCTAATCAGAACACTGCTATCCCAGCTGATTCAGACTCTCTGTCAGCAGGTTTGATTGTGTCTAAGGACAAGACTGCAAGTGCTGCTGGTGTAAGAAAAACTTATGCTGGTGTTGCTGCTACAGGATCTGGGAAGGGGCAGCAAGCAGGGAAGGAGCAGGAAAATGTTTTATCTCCCTCCATGTTTAAAAGGAGGAATGCTGTGCAGTTAAAATGGGAAGGCGGTGGAATCCCCCCACATAGGAGGACAGTGGTGGATAAGATTCTACAGATGGGGTTTACACCCACAGATATCTTCGCCCTGATCAGTCCGGCAGGTTCCTATGAATATGATTTGTCCTTTATCCGTCCGGAGTCTTTGGACATATTTTGGGAGAAGTATGAGGACGTGTGTAGGGGCCTGCCGGACTGGAAAGGGCTCATCCCAAAGCTTGTATCACGCCAGCCCCTCATTAAAATGGTCACAATTTTGGTCCGCAATGAATCCATACCGCAAGAGGATTTATCTGTATGGTTGAGGAGGTATGGAGATGTCCTGAGCCCCCTAAAAAAGATTGTGGACGATCGGGGAATATGGACGGGGGGATGGTCTGTGCATCTAAAATTAAAGGTTGTTGACAATGTCATCCAGCATCTGCCATCCTCAGCTTTCCTGGGGAGGGACAGGCTGACCATCTTCTATCCAGGCCAGCCAAAGCTCTGCAATAAGTGTGGTGATAAAGGACATCTTGCATCCTCCTGTCCAGTGATGAAGTTCTCTCTGTGTCAAGGTATAGGACATTTGGCGAAGGATTGTAATATCATCAGGTGCAATCTGTGCAATGCGGTGGGACATCCTTACAGTCAGTGTCCTGAGGCAATGCACAACAATCCTGAGCTCATGAGAGAGTTCTTCCGCATGGACATGGAGGATGCTCGGAGCTCAGCAGCTGGGGTGCCTGTGAGTCCATCTGAGTCTGTGCCAATACCTAATGTGTCTCCCCAATCTGTGGTGCCCCAGTCTGTGCCAATACCTAATGTGTCTGTGTCTCCCCAGTCTGTGCGTTTACCTAGTGTACCCGTGTCTTCTGTAGATAAGGTATCAGTTGCCAAAAATGTGTCCAATCCTTCTGTGTCTTCTAAAATTGCAGAGGCAGCAAGAGGTGCTGAGGCAGGTGCGTCAGGTGTGGTGCCAACCCCCCTCCCCCGACGCTGCAGGGTTTCTATTGAGGATCGTGGGGTGCAGAGGAGTGGGGAGGATGGTGGAGAGGCTGGCCTGGTGGTAGATAAGGGAAGGGGGAGTGGGGGGGGGGGGTGAAGGGGAGGATAGGGGTGGGGAGGCTGTTTAGTCTGGTTTGTCTAAGGATGATATGGAGTGGTTGGAGGATAGGAGGAGGAGGGGCAAAAGAAGGAAAAAAGGGGGTTCAGTTACCTTAAATCCTAAAGTTTTGCCTTTAGAAGATAAGTTTAAGGTCCTTTCAGATGATGAGGATGAATGGGACTCATTCAGTTCTGCATCCTCTATGGAGGATGAGTGCCAGGGTGCAACGAAGCGCGCTGGTTCTCCAGGGAGAGGGAGTAGTCAGGCTAAGAAACGGCTGCCTCAACTACCCTAATGGCAGTTCCCACTCCGTTAAAAGTGGCAACCATTAATGTTGCCAGCTTAAGATCAGTAAGTGCTCGTCATATGGCCTTATTTTTGCTCAGTGAGTTTGATGCTGACATTTTGTTTTTGCAAGAAACCCATCTGAGTAGTCTGGCCGATATACATCTGGCAAAGGAGTGGAGATGTGGTCCCTCATTTTGGTCTCTTGCAGCCGAGCCTTGCAGCGGAGTTGCAGTCCTTTTTTCTGGTATGGTAACGTGCCGGCGGGTAATTGAGGTAGAGATAGGGAGATGCATGGTCTTAGACGTCTCTGTGAAGGGGCAGGACTTGCGCCTGATTAACATCTATGGTCCCCAGACGAAGTGGGACAGGAAATGCCTCTTTACAAAGATTAAGCCTTTTCTTTTTACGGCCCAGCAGGTTATCTTTGGAGGTGATTTCAACACCATTACTAAGTCTAAAGACAGGAGAGGTTTCAGAGATAAGCTGGGCTATGACACCCCTTTTCTTAATGCGATAGTTAGGGAAGCAGGTCTGGTAGATGCGCACATTAAGCGCTGCCCAGACAGCACGGGGTTCACTTTTCAGCGAGGTAGTAGTCAGAGTAGGATAGATAGGTTTTTTTTTAAAGGGAGACTCCGCTTTTTCGGCACCTGTGTGTCGGGCAGTGGAGTTTTCTGATCACTGTATTCTATCTGTGATTCTGAATGCCCCAGACATGCCACCTAGGGGGAGGGGTATCTGGAGATTGAATTCGGCCCTCCTGGAAGACGAGAGAGTAAGACAATCCTTTGAGGATTTTTTTCAAGCACAGGTAACAATCCTAGACTGCAACAGCAAGTCAGAATGGTGGGAGCTTGTTAAACAGCCGACTGTTGGGCTTTTCAAGGCCATAGGAAGAAAGAAACAGCAAGATAAGTATATCACCTACCAGCGTTTGCGGAGGAAACTTGACCGCCTTGTTTCGAATGGAGGAGATTCTGGGGCGATCTCTGAGGTGAAGCTCCTCCTTAGGACACATCAATATGACCGGCACGCCTCTTTGGTTCAGGAGAGGGATTACGGGAAATACCATTCACCTGACCCTTACCAGAACTGTAAACAGAGCGTAGCAGTTAAGACGGTCAATGGCCTGAGGGACAGTACGGGCTCTCTGATGAAGTCTAGGTCAGGGATCCTGGAGGTTGTCAGGTCATACTATGCCGATCTCCTGGGAGGAAGGAACCTTGATCGGACAAGGATGTTGGGTTTTTTGGACTCTACACCAGGACTGGAAAGTAATGTTCCTTTGATGAATTTGACAGATGAAATCACTGCAGATGAGGTAATCCAGGCTTTTGATAAACTAGCCATCAAGAAAACGCCAGGGCCAGATGGTTTGACAGCCGAGTTCTATAAATGTTTTAAGACAATCCTGGCTCCCTACCTTGCGGAGGTTTTTAATGGCTGTTTGAATGAGGGTTCTCTCCCTCCATGAGGCAATCTGCAGTGATCCTTCTGTCAAAGGGTAAAGATCCTTCGATGATTGGGAATTGGCACCCCATTAGCCTTCTTAATGTCGATAGAAAGATACTGGCAAAGATTTTCTTCTGGCGATTATCACCAGTTGCAGGCAGTTTGTTATCCCGCCACCAGCACTGTTCGGTCCAAGGTAGAAGCACTTTCTCAGCGGTGTTAGCTGTCTGGGAGGCCTTGGAGCGTTGTAGGGCTGCTGGTTGGGGTAAATTTTTGCTGACATTGGATCAGGCTAAGGCCTTTGATCGGGTTAATCATGAGTACTTGTGGCTCCTTCTTGACAAATATGGCCTGGAGGGGGGTTTCATTGATTGGCTCAAGATTTTGTACAAAGGGGCTGAAAGCTTTCCTCTGGTTAATGGTTGGGTCGGGCAGCCCTTTGTGGTCGGCTCGGGTGTGCGTCAGGGGTGTCCATTGAGTCCTCTGCTATATGTGTTTGCAATCGACCCCTTCATTAGAAGGCTAGAGAGTGGACCATTGTGTGGGGTACCTTTGGGCATCGCTGGTGAGCCTCCTTTGAAGGTTGTGGCCTATGCTGATGATGTTTCTGTTTTTATCTCTGGGACTGCGGAGGCGCAGGAGGTGGTCTCAGTGATAGGGCAGTATGCAGAGGCATCAGGTTCAAAGTTCAACCAGGACAAGTGTGAAGCTTTCTGGATGGGCGTGGAAGGTGAGAGCTTTGTTCTCCCGGATGACTTCCCGGAGCCCCAACAAAAAATTTGAGTTCTAGGCATTGAATTTGGCCCAGGTGACTATGGTCATGCAAATTGGGTGAACGGGCTGGAGAATGCCGATGCCAAGGTGGCAAGCTGGAAAGGTTGGCAGCTTTCCTTGAGGGAAAAGGTTGATCTGATCAAGACTTACCTGATTCCGATTTTTCTGTATGTCAGTTTTGTTTGCATTTTGCCAGTTTCTCTCTATACCAGGATCTATAGTTGTTTCTTCCAGCTGTTATGGGGGAACAGAATAAACCTTGTCAAAAGGAATGTGACTTACCTTCCTAGGTGGGAGGGTGGTCTAGGGATGGTCAACCCTGTAGCCTTTTTCTCTCTGATGTTTGTGAAGTACAATCTTGGTAACATGTTGGCAGAGAGACCGCCTGGGTGGGTTGGTATTTTCCAGTCCTGGTTTAGGCCCTTTCTGCGAGACTGGGAAAATGGTGGGCCAGTGAAAAGCCTGAGGGTCAAGCATGAACAGCTCCCGGCTTATGTTGCCCCGTGTTTGAAAATGCTTCAGCAGTGGCAAGTAACAGCAGAAGTCAAATCTCTTCCAAGGAAACTTCTTGAGAAGCGGATCATGAGCTCTGCTTTTTGCGAGCCACTGGCCTTGAGGGATTGCCCAAGCCTGGTTTTGGGGGTGGGTTTGCGATTGATTAATTTGGAGAGAATCCCAATGAAGTTTAGGGATCAGGCTTGGCTTGCCTTTCATGGAAAACTATATGTGAAGGGCAACTTGAAGTTTCTTTCCATGAGTGATCGGGGCTGCCCGAGAGTGGAGTGTGGAGGAGTGGTGGAGTCCATGGATCACTTTCTACTTCAATGCCCTTTTAATATAGAGGTGTACAAGAGGTTTGGGAGGGCTCTTAGTATACCCTTCCTCCCCCATATGAGTTATGCAGAGTGGGTGTATGGGGCATTCCAGACTCGTCGGGATTATGATTTGGAAACACTTTTTTTAGTTAGTCTAGTAGTCCGTTATTTCACGCGGAGTGCACGGTGTCAGGTATCCTTACGGAGTAAAATCCTCCCTGTGCAAGTGGTGGTGCAGGACATTCTGGGTGAGGTTGGGAAGATTCGGGGTCTTGAGAAAGGCAGGTGGCAGCAGGAGGCCTGGATAAGGGCGTGGAGGAATATCAGGACTCTGTAGCTGCTGCCTGTTGATCTCGGGGTGTGCGGCTTTTCTTTGTATTCTTGATTCACTCCCCTAGATTTTCAAGATGGAATATATTTTTGATAAAAGGCTACATGCATGGTGACGGTGATGTTCCTTAGTCTGGCTCTCCCGTAGGGATTGTGTTATGTGCAATTTGGTTTGTACCATTTATTATGTTCTTGTTTTGTATTATCAAATTCAATTACTTTGTAAATATGTTTTATTTATTTATTATGGTTTTATTGTATACAAGTTGTTGTTTGTAAGATTTTTAATAAACAAAAATTAACCCCTCATAATAGACACAGCAGGTGTCCAGACCTGGGAACTCAGCACAGGGATGGTGGGAACCCCTCATAATGGACACAGCAGGTGTACAGACCTGGGATCTCAGCACAGCGATGGTGGGAACCCTATGGGAATTTCTATATTTACGAATTTTATACGAAATACAAAATTTCGTTAACGAATTTCGGAATTTTGGATCCAAATTCCGTTACAACAGAAACGTGACTGGTGTTTTCTTCACCAATCAGAGGAAGTCAGCACAGCACAGGGATGGTGGGAACCCCTCATAATGATAAATTCATCATAACGAACATTCGTTATTTTTATGAAAAGTTAACAAACCTAAAGGTTAAAAACCCAGGAAGTCAGCACAGCACAGGGATGGTGGGAGCCCCTCATAATGATAAATTCATCATAACGAACTTTCGTTATTTTGCGAAAAGTTTACGAATCTAACAAAAATTCGTATTTCGTACGAATCCGAATTGAACTTTGGACACGAATTACGAAATACAAATTAATTTTCGTAAGTAACGAAATGGAACGAAATGAAACAAATTTATTGACAGCGCACATGTCTATATTATACACCAATCCCTACTGTCTCTGAGGGAAGAGGAGCGAGCGCCACTGAATTACATCAAGCCGCGGTCTCCTGTGTACCCGGCACTCCGTCACTTACAGCCACACCCCCTGGCCCCGCATTGGGCCACTGTTCTGTCTATCATATGAGCAGGGCCAGGAGGAGTGGCTGTGAGTGACGGAGCGCCTGGTACACAGGAGATCGCGGCTCTGTGTAATTCAGCAGTGCTCGCTCCTCCTCTTCCCTCAGAGACAGGGATAATCCAACACTCGCGAGGCTGCAATGATGGGAAAGGGGAGGCTGCAGATGGGCACTGAGCAGGGTGCATTGTTGGTCAATTTAATGGCTGCAGATTGGCACTGAGCAGGGTTAATTGATGGGCAATTTAGAGGCTGCAGATGGGCACTGAACAGGGTGCATTGTTGGTCAATTTAATGGCTGCAGATGGGCACTGAGCAGGGTGCATTGATGGGCAATTTAATGGCTGCAGATGGGCACTGAGCAGGGTGCATTGTTGTTCAATTTAATGGCTGCAGATGGGCACTGGGCAGGATGCATTGATGGGCAATTTAGAGGCTGCAGATGGGCACTGAGCAGGGTTAATTGATGGGCAATTTAGAGGCTGCAGATGGGCACTGAACAGGGTGCATTGTTGGTCAATTTAATGGCTGCAGATTGGCACTGAGCAGGGTGCATTGATGGGCAATTTAGAGGCTGCAGATGGGCACTGAGCAGGGTTAATTGATGGGCAATTTAGAGGCTGCAGATGGGCACTGAACAGGCTGCATTGTTGGTTAATTTATAGGCAGCAGATGGGCACTGAGCAGAGTGCATTGTTGGTCAATTTAATGGCTGAAGATGGGCACTGAGCAGGGTGCATTGTTGGTCAATTTAATGGCTGCAGATTGGCACTGAGCAGGGTTAATTGATGGGCAATTTATAGGCTGCAGATGGGCACTGAACAGGGTGCATTGTTGGTCAATTTAATGGCTGCAGATGGGCACTGAGCAGGGTGCATTGTTGCTCAATTTAATGGCTGCAGATGGGCACTGAGCAGGGTGCATTGATGGGCAATTTAATGGCTGCAGATGGGCACTGAGCAGGGTGCATTGATGGGCAATTTAGAGGCTGCAGATGGCCACTGAGCAGGGTTAATTGATGGGCAATTTAGAGGCTGCAGATGGGCACTGAACAGGCTGCAATGTTGGTTAATTTATAGGCTGCAGATGGGCACTGAGCAGGGTGCATTGTTGGTCAATTTAATGGCTGCAAATGGGCACTAAACAGGCAGAATTTTTGGTCAATTTAATAGCTGCAGATGGGCACTGAACAAGCTGCATTGTTGGTTAATTTAATGGTTGCAGATTGGCACTGAGCAGGGTTAATTGATGTGCAATTTAGAGGCTGCAGATGGGCACTGAACAGGCTGCATTGTTGGTTAATTTATAGGCTGCAGATGGGCACTAAGCAGGGTGCATTGTTGGTCAATTTAATGGCTGCAGATTGGCACTGAGCAGGGTGCATTTTTGTTCAATTTAATGGCTGCAGATGGGCACTGAGCAGGGTTAATTGATGGGCAATTTATAGGCTGCAGATGGGCACTGAACAGGGGGCATTGTTGGTCAATTTAATGGCTGCAGATTGGCACTGAGCAGGGTGCATTGTTGTTTAACCACTTGAGGTCCGGGCCATAGCCGAATGACGGCTACAGCGCGAACCTCGTTCTTCGGGAGGCCGTCATGGGACGTCCTCCCCTTTCCTCGTTCTCCGTGCGCGGTCATGTGCGCGCATCGTGGAAATTCTGTGCTGGCCGTGTCCCTTGGACACAGCCAGTCACAGATCGCGGTAAACGGCCAATCACAGCGGCCGTTTATAGCGCGATCGCCGGTGCCAATGAGAGATGATCTCAAATGTAAACATATGAGATCATCTCTCATTGCTGGCTCTCTCTCCTCACACATAGACCGCGTGTGAGGAGAGAGAGAGGATCTGACAGCGATCTGTGCTTCAGTGAGTGAAACAACATATTTAACAGTAATAAAAGTGCCCAAACTGTGCCCAAACAGTGCCCAAACAGTACAGTGGGATCTGTGCCAATCGGTGCCCACCTGTGCCAATCGGTGCCCACCTGTGCCATTGGTGATCAGTGTCCGGACATCTGTGCACATCTGCAACCAGTGCCCACCTGTGCCACCTCATCGGTGCCAACCTGTGCCACCTCATCGCTGCCCACCTGTGCCAATCAGTGCCCATCTGTGCCGCCTCATCAGTGCACATCTGTGCCGCCTCATCAGTGCACATCTGTGCCACCTCATCAGTGCAATCAATCAGTGCACAACTGTTCCGCCTCATCAGTGCCCATCTGTGCCACCTCAGTGCCCATCTGTGTCACCTCAGTGCCCATCTGTGCCATCTCATCAGTGCCACCTCATCAGTGCATATCTGTGCCGTAAATCAGTCCCCATCTGTGCCGCCTCAGTGCACATCTGTGCAATCAATCAGTGCCCATCTGTGCAGCTTAATCAGTGCCCATCTGTGCCGCCTCATCAGTGCACATCTGTGCCACCTCATCAGTGCAATCAATCAGTGCACAACTGTTCCGCCTCATCAGTGCCCATCTGTGCCACCTCAGTGCCCATCTGTGTCACCTCAGTGCCCATCTGTGCCATCTCATCAGTGCCACCTCATCAGTGCATATCTGTGCCGTAAATCAGTCCCCATCTGTGCCGCCTCAGTGCACATCTGTGCAATCAATCAGTGCCCATCTGTGCAGCTTAATCAGTGCCCATCTGTGCCGCCTCATCAGTGCACATCTGTGCCACCTCATCAGTGCAATCAATCAGTGCACAACTGTTCCGCCTCATCAGTGCCCATCTGTGCCACCTCAGTGCCCATCTGTGTCACCTCAGTGCCCATCTGTGCCATCTCATCAGTGCCACCTCATCAGTGCATATCTGTGCCGTAAATCAGTCCCCATCTGTGCCGCCTCAGTGCACATCTGTGCAATCAATCAGTGCCCATCTGTGCAGCTTAATCAGTGCCCATCTGTGCCGCCTCATCAGTGCCCATCTGTGCCACCTCATCAGCGCATATCCATGTAATCAGTGCACATCTGTGCTGCCTCATCAGTGCACATGTGTGCAGCCTCATCAGTGCACATCTGTTCCACCTCATCAGTGCACATCTGTTCCACCTCATCAGTGCCCCTCTGTGCCACCTCATCAATGCCCCTCTGTGCCACCTCAGTGCCCATCTGTGCTCATCAGTACCGCCTCATCAGTGCAGGCTTAGCACACACCTGTGTAGTTGCATCATCACCAGCAAGCATGTCCAAAAGAGGCTTTTCCGCTGAGGAGGCATACTAGATACTTTCCCAGGCCGACGAGAGCAATGGGGAGCTCTCTTGTTTGGATTCCATTTCAAACTCCGATTCTGAGTCGGAAGTCAATTATGAGCCAGTCCTCAGTAGTGGAACACTGAGTGGCTCAGAGGAGGAAGATATTCGGCCCGCCAAACGAAGGCGTTCTAGTGAGGAGGCAGTGGCATCCACCAGCACCGCAGTGACTTCCACCAGCACCGCAGTGCCATCCACCAGCACCACAGTACCTCGGCAAGAAAGTCCAGGGACCCATGCCAGCCTTCCCTATGCCCTTCAAAACCCCTTGTGGCTTTCTCCTAATTCAGTAGAAGCCAACATTCCCCCTTTCAATGCCCAGCCAGGAGTCCAGGTGGAAACGGAAAATTTTTCCCCAATCAATTTTTTTGATTTAATTTTTACAGAGGACATGCTGTCAACAATTGTGGCCCAGTGCAACCTTTATGCACAGCAATTTATTTTAAATAATCCAACGTCCTATTATGCCCGTCCCTACGAGTGGAGAGACCTAAAGGTGGAGGAGTTGAAGGTTTTTTTGGGCCTCACATTTTGTATGGGACTCACCAAAAAAAACACCTTGAATTCCTATTGGTCAACCCACCCCATCCACCACATGCCAATCTTCTCCAAGGTAATGCCCAGAACCAGATATCAAATGATAATGAGGTTCCTTCATTTCAATGATAAAACCCAGTGCTCTCCCCGAAATGACCCAAATTATGACAGGCTTTTCAAAATTCGGCCAATATTAAATTATTTTTCTGAAGTATTCCCCCAGCTGTTTACCCCAGACCAAAACATATGTGTGGATGAGTCCCTTGTTAAATTTAGTGGCAGGCTTAAAATTAAGCAATTTATCCCCAGCAAAAGGGCACGCTATGGGGTGAAGGTATACAAATTATGTGACCGATTCACAGGGTACATGTATGCCTTCAAAGTGTATGAAGGGAAGGACACCCAGCTGCAACCCCCTAATTGCCCAGACTACTTGGGATCAAGCGGGAAAATTGTTTGATACCTCATATACCCCCTACTGGAGAAAGGCTACCACCTGTATGTAGACAACTTCTACACATCTCTGCCCCTGTTCCACAACCTTCACCGGAAGAAGTCGCCTGCATGTGGCACCGTAAAAAGGAACCGGAAGGGCTTTCCTCAAAGTCTTGTCAATAAGAGGTTGAGGAAAGGAGAAACGGTAAGTCTGCGGAACAAGGAGATTTTGGCAGTGAAGTGGAGGGACAGAAGAGATGTCTATATGTTGTCTTCGATCCACAATGATACCTTCATAGAAATCCCTAGAAGAAATGGCCCCATCCAAAAACCAAAATGCGTTTATGAATATAATTTGTTCATGGGGGGAGTCGACTTCAATGACCAAATGTTGGAACCATACCTTGCCACAAGACGGACATACCATTGGTATAAGAAAGTCGCAATTTATTTTTTTCAATTGGCCATATACAACTCATATGTAATTTACCGCAACTCCACCCAGATGTTCTTAGTCGACTCTCCAACACCACTTTCCAGATAGACTCCCTCCAAGATCAACAGGCCAACGACGTCAAAGAAAATGTAAGGTGTGTACCAGAGCAGGAGTCAGTGGAGACACATCTTATTTCTGTGCCCAATGTCCTTCCGAACCAGGCCTCTGCATAGGTGAATGTTTTCGCCGTTACCATACTTCAATAAATTACTAGTGAAGTATGGTAAACGTAATCCTCAGTTCCTGCCTTCACACACCTTCACACCCCTTATGCCACTGCCTGCTCTGTAACTGACCCTGGCTTGTTATTTGACCATGCTTCTGCCTTCCGATTCTGTACATACCGCTGCCTGATCTGGAACTGGCCCTGGACTGTTATTCGACCATGCTTCTGCCTAACGATTCTGTACATACCTCTGCCAGATCTGGAACTGACCTTGGACTGTTTGACCATGATATTTGCCTGCCTCTTGGACTGATCTTGTACCCTGCAACTGGACTAGTGGGATGCAACACAGGGGTCTCACATATGTGAGGGGTTCCAGAATTGTTTTTCTGGATGAAGAAAACCATTTTTTTTGTTTTCTCATTCCTAGATTAGGGTCTGGAGACTGGGAGGCTTCAAAGAGATTTGAGTGGGAGAAGCCTCTACCCCTGTCCCCATTCCGTCCTGAACGAGGCCCTACTTCTGCCTGCTGCCTGTAGGACTTACTGCCATTATGTCCCTGCCTGTTGCACTGACCACACCACATGTTCCTGCCTACTACCAGGACCAATATTTATGGCACTTCTAACAATATCTCTGCCTGCACTAACCCTGTACTGTATATGGACAGTATCCCTGCCTGCTGCCTGGACAATTGTGTTTGCCGTTGCTGACCAAGTCCCTGCCTGCTGCCTGGACCAGTGCTATCCTCCTGTGTACAACTGCGCTACTACAACCACAGGTAATCTTTTGTTTACACTTTGCTCAGCATAATGTATTTTGGGTGTAATTCTTGGTATGTGCATGCTATCTGTCCCTGGAACACCTGACGGTGTTCCTTGCATGTTGGATCTCTGTATGTGGCCAGGCTGTGTAGAAGTCTCACACATGTGGTATCGCCATACTCAGGAGGAGTAGGAGAATGTATTTTGGGGTGTCATTTTTGCTATCTAAATGCTATGTGTTGGAGATATCTTATAAACCGACAACTTTGTGTAAAACAAAATGCGTTTTCATTTTTTTCCACATTTTCCAAAAACTTCTGGAAAAAAATGAACCGTCCAAAAGACTCATTATGCCTCAGATTATACGTTGGGGTGTTAGCTTTCCAAAATGGGGTCATTTTGTGGGTGTTTCCATTGTCCTGGTGCTCCAGGGCCTTCAAAAGTGTAATAGGTAGTTGAGAAATGAGGTGTAATTTTTGCTCCTAGAACACCTGATGGTGCTCCCTGCATGTTGGGCCTCTGTATGTGGCCAGGCAGTGAAAAAGTCCCACACATGTGGTATCGTAATACTCAGGAGGAGTAGCAGAATGTATTTTGGGGTGTAATTTTTGCTATCTAAAAGCTATGTGTTGGAAATATCTTATAAACTGACAACTTTGTGTAAAAAAAAATGCGTTTTCATTTTTTTTCCACATTTTCTAAAAACTTCTGGAAAAAAATGAACCGTTCAAAAGACTCATTATGCCTCATATATTATACATTGGGGTGTTAGCTTTCCAAAATGGGGTCATTTTGTGGATGTTTCCATTGTCCTGGTGCTCCAGGGCCTTCAAAAGTGTAATAGGTGGTTGAGAAATGAGATGTGTAATTTATGCTCCTAGAACACCTGATGGCGCTACCTGCATGTTGGGCCTCTGTATGTGAACAGGCAGTGAAAAAATCCCACACATGTGGTATCGTTATACTCAGGGGGAGTAGCAGAATGTATTTTGGGGTGTCATTTGTGGTATACACATGCCATGTGAGAGAAATAAGCTATTACAATGACAATTTTGTGAAAAAATAAAAATAAAAAAATAAAAATCTTAATATTGCAAAGAATTGTGGGAAAAAATTACAACTTCAAATAACTCACCATGCCTCTAACTAAATACATTGAAATGTCTACTTTCCAAAAAGGGGTCATTTGGGGGGCATTTGTACTTTCCTGGCTTGTTAGGGTCTCAATAAATGAGATAGGCCACCAGTACATCAGATGTGATACATTTTTTATGATTTGCACCACAGCTTGTAGACTCTAAAACCTTCACACAGACCACATAATATACACTAATTTGGGTTATTTTTACCAAAGATATATAGCAGTATAAATTGTGGCTAAAATTTATGAAGAAAAATTAACAATTTGCAAAATTTCATCACAGAAATTAAGGAAAATTCGTTTTTTTCAAAATTTTTGGTCTTTTTTCATTTATAGCGCTAAAAATAAAAAACCAAGAGGTGATCAAATACCACCAAAAGAAAGCTCTATTTGTATGGAAAAAAGGACAAAATCATTTAGGTAGTGTTGCATGACTGAGTATTTGTCATTCAAAGTGTGAGAGCACTGAAAGCTGAAAATTGGTCTGGACAGGAGGGGGGTTTAAGTGCCCATTAAGCAAGTGGTTAATTTAATGGCTGCAGATGGGCACTGAGCAGGGTGCATTGATGGGCAATTTAGAGGCTGCAGATGGGCACTGAGCAGGGTGCATTGTTGGTCAATTTAATGGCTGCAGATGGGCACTGAGCAGGGTCCATTGTTGGGCAATTTAGAGGCTGCAGATGGGCACTGAACAGGCTGCATTGTTGGTTAATTTATAGGCTGCAGATGGGCACTGAGCAGGGTGCATTGTTGGTCAGTTTAATGGCTGCACATGGGCACTGAGCAGGGTGCATTGTTGGTCAATTTAATAGCTGCAGATGGGCACTGAACAAGCTGCAATGTTGATCAATTTAATGGCTGCAGATTGGCACTGAGCAGGGTGCATTGTTGTTCAATTTAATGGCTGCAGATTGGCACTGAGCAGGGTGCATTGTTCAATTTAATGGCTGCAGATTGGCACTGAGCAGGGTGCATTGTTGGTCAATTTAATGGCTGCAGATTGGCACTGAGCAGGGTGCATTGTTGGTCAATTTAATGGCTGCAGATTGGCACTGAGCAGGGTGCATTGTTGGGCAATTTAGAGGCTGCAGATTGGCACTGAGCAGTAGGGGTGCAACGGATCAAAAAACTCACGGTTCGTATCGTACCTCGGATCAGAGTCACGGATCGGATAATTTTTCGGATCAGCAAAAAAAAAAAGAAAAGACAAGACAAATAAACATAACCCCCACTGTAATATCCACATCTCTCCCCACTGTAATATCCACATCTCCCCCATTGTAATATCCACATCTCCTCCACTAATATCCACATCTCCTCCACTAATATCCACATCTCCCCCACTGTAATATCCACATCTCCCCCACTGTAATATCCACATCTCCCCCACTGTAATATCCACATCTCCTCCACTAATATCCACATCTCCTCCACTAATATCCACATCTCCTCCACTAATATCCACATCTCCCCCCACTGTAATATCCACATCTCCCCCACTGTAATATCCACATCTCCCCCATTGTAATATCCACATCTCCCCCATTGTAATATCCACATCTCCTCCACTAATATCCACATCTCCCCCCACTGTAATATCCACATCTCCTCCACTGTAATATCCACATCTCCCCCACTGTAATATCCACATCTCCTCCACTAATATCCACATCTCCTCCACTAATATCCACATCTCCCCCACTAATATCCACATCTCCCCCACTGTAATATCCACATCTCCCCACTGTAATATCCACATCTCCCCCCCCCCACTGTAATATCCACATCTCCCCCCACTGTAATATCCACATCTCCCCCACTGTAATATCCACATTTCCTCCACTAATATCCACATCTCCCCCCACTGTAATATCCACATCTCCTCCACTGTAATATCCACATCTCCCCCCACTGTAATATCCACATCTCCTCCACTAATATCCACATCTCCCCCCACTGTAATATCCACATCTCCTCCACTGTAATATCCACATCTCCCCCCACTGTAATATCCACATCTCCCCCCACTGTAATATCCACATCTCCTCCACTAATATCCACATCTCCCCCACTGTAATATCCACATTTCCTCCACTAATATCCACATCTCCTCCACTAATATCCACATCTCCCCCCCACTGTAATATCCACATCTCCCCCCACTGTAATATCCACATCTCCCCCACTGTAATATCCACATCTCCTCCACTAATATCCACATCTCCCCCATTGTAATATCCACATCTCCTCCACTAATATCCACATCTCCCCCACTGTAATATCCACATCTCCTCCACTAATATCCACATCTCCCCCCACTGTAATATCCACATCTCCCCCACTGTAATATCCACATCTCCCCCACTGTAATATCCACATCTCCCCCATTGTAATATCCACATCTCCTCCACTAATATCCACATCTCCCCCATTGTAATATCCACATCTCCCCCATTGTAATATCCACATCTCCTCCACTAATATCCACATCTCCCCCCACTGTAATATCCACATCTCCTCCACTAATATCCACATCTCCCCCCACTGTAATATCCACATCTCCCCCACTGTAATATCCACATCTCCTCCACTAATATCCACATCTCCTCCACTAATATCCACATCTCCCCCCACTGTAATATCCACATCTCCCCCCACTGTAATATCCACATCTCCCCCCACTGTAATATCCACATCTCCCCCACTGTAATATCCACATCTCCTCCACTAATATCCACATCTCCCCCCACTGTAATATCCACATCTCCTCCACTGTAATATCCACATCTCCTCCACTGTAATATCCACATCTCCCCCCACTGTAATATCCACATCTCCCCCACTGTAATATCCACATTTCCTCCACTAATATCCACATCTCCTCCACTAATATCCACATCTCCCCCCACTGTAATATCCACATCTCCCCCCACTGTAATATCCACATCTCCTCCACTAATATCCACATCTCCCCCCACTGTAATATCCACATCTCCCCCCACTGTAATATCCACATCTCCCCCCACTGTAATATCCACATCTCCTCCACTAATATCCACATCTCCCCCCACTGTAATATCCACATCTCCCCCACTGTAATATCCACATCTCCCCCACTGTAATATCCACATCTCCCCCACTGTAATATCCATATCTCCCCCACTAAAATCCACATCTCCTCCACTAAAATCCACATCTCCTCCACTAATATCCACATCTCCTCCACTAATATCCACATCTCCCCCCACTGTAATATCCACATCTCCCCACTGTAATATCCACATCTCCCCCACTAATATCCACATCTCCCCCAATGTAATATCCACATCTCCCCACATTTCCCCACATCTCCCCCACTGTAATATCCACATCTCCCCACATCTCCCCCACTGTAATATCCACATCTCCCCACTGTAATAGCCACATCTCCCCACTGTAATATCCACATCTCCCCCACTGTAATATCCACATCTCCCCCACTGTAATATCCACATCTCCCCCACTAATATCCACATCTCTCCCACTGTAATATCCACATCTCCCCCACTGTAATATCCACATCTCCCCCACTGTAATATCCATATCTCCCCACATCTGCTTGCAGTTGAGGCGGTGATGATGACGTCAGCGCGCCGCTCACCTAGGCAGTCGCCGGGTGTACCAAGATGGCCGCCGCTCCAGAGCTAGATCGAAGCCGCGGCCTTTCCTAAGGCCGAGGCAGCGAAGCGCTCCACGGATCGCGTGCGTGCCGATCCGAGCATGTTGAACTGTTCGGATCACGGATCGGTGACGATCCGTTGCACCCCTACTGAGCAGGGTGCATTGATGGGCAATTTAGAGGCTGCAGATGGGCACTGAGCAGCAGGGCCGGTACTAGGGGTGGGCATGAGGGGCAGCTGCCCTGGGCGGAGTTATTTCCTGTGGGAAGAGGGCGCAGTTTGCTGGGTACAACCCTTCCAGCATAGAATATGCTGCGGAATGTAATACAGGCCGAGAGCGGCTTTGTCCCTGCATGTAGGCTACATCGTAGCACTACACCCACCCCCTGCCTGCACAGTACACTGTACTACTGTCTGAGCGACAGGAGAGTGGAGCAGGCGGGCACATCAGGAGTTGTCCATGCTTTCTTGATGAACTTTTCTGCTCCTCTCCTCCCTCTACAGTCATCTCTATCTCTCATTGTATCCCGATGTCTGTGGGACAACATGACCACCTCTGCCTTCTCCCCAGCCTCCTGTTCTTATCTCTCCCTGCTCCGGACATCTCAGAGCCCATTACTCCTCTGTATAGTGACCCTTCCTCCTGTGCCCTTTCCCTCGGACCCCCCCCCTTGCTAGCTGCATGGCCAAACTGAGTGGTGTTTTCTCTGTCTCTCAGCTAACAGGTAACATTTTCAGGCGTCATATCTCTCTTCATTGCTGTGGAAGACAAGTGTTCTTTCACATTGTATTTTTAGTACATGCACATTCATTCACAAGGGGTGCAAACAATGCGTCTCCCATGTAGGGCTGTATCCCCATGCCAGCAACCCATTCATTTCTATTGGGACATGAGGCTGCATGGACACAGCCACTGTATCCTAATATGACATACAGGTGCGGGTTCCTATAGAAGTAAATAGGAAGCTGGCACAGGGATGCACACACTGTACTGATAAGAGAGCCCTGCACAGGACACACATGCAGGGGCGGACTGACATCTCATGGGGCCCCCGGGCAATAGGAGATTATGGGGCCCCCAGGCAATAGATTATGGGGCCACACAGTATACACACACACATACAGTATACACACACAGACACACAATATACACACACATTTTTACATACTGTTCCTGGTTCTATTGAGGCTGGCAACCCTGATGGGGCCCCTTAGTGGCATGGGGCCCTCGGGCAGTGCCCGAGTGTCCGAATGGTCAGTCCGCCCCTGCACACGTCTGCATTGCATGTGAATGGACCCTAAAGAACTCCTGTACATGGAGGCTTGGTGAGCTCCTGGCTCCCCAGGCATAAGAAAACAACAGGGATTTTATATAGGAGCTAATAAAGCTGGCCATAGATGGATGGATCTGCTCAGTTTTTTTTTTATCGGACATGGACTGATAAATTAAAAAAAAAAAAAAAAACTGATCCATACACTATATAAGCTGATTGTACAATATCATTTGGATCTACCACCAACTATGTAGTACAGAGGCCTGCCTGATTGGATACTACTTAAATTAATTGTTTAGGTTTGTCCATATATTACAAAGTTTTGGAAAATCTAACGGAGATTGTACAATCTCTGCACCATCAGATTGTATAGTGTATGCTTACCTACAATGACAAATGTTTTCCCTGTTATCTTTATAACACCTATATATCGTTAACACCCTGACACATTGTATAAAGCTGGGTACACACTAGGGTTGCGCCAATACCTGTTTTGTACTGGCAATTACGAGTACCCAGTGGCACTTGCGACTGGGCCCTGCCGTTCTACCACTGTGGGGGGGGGGCTCCAAGACCCAGCTTCTCCTGCAACCCTGGCTGTCCGTGGGGGTGGGAGACAGCAATCGGCAGCTCTATGGTGCCAGCGAGCCGCGGGATGTCCCTGGGCCTTGTAGTTCTCTCTCTCTGAATGTATACAGTGCAGAGGAGCCTCTGACCCGGGCATGTATCGGCTTCACTCTTCAGTGAGTCGCTCTGCTTCATCACTCTTGATGATACATGCCGGGGTCAGAGGCCCCTCCCCTCTCCAGTGGATACAGTCGGAGAGAGAACTACAAGCCCCAGGGAGATCCCGCGGCCCGTGGACACCATAGAGCTGCTAATCGCCGCCACTCACACCTCCCCCCAGGTGGAGGAGGGTACAAAGATGTGCTGGGGGTCCAAGGTGCAAAGTGCAGAGAAGCCAGGTACAGGGGAACATCTGGAAGGGGGGCCTCTGGGGACCCTGATGTAAGGGGGGCCCTCTGGGGACCCTGATGTAAGGGGACTCTGGGGATCCTGATGTAAGGGGGGCTATCTGGGGACCCTGATGTAAGGGGGGCTATCTGGGGACCCTGATGTAAGGAAGGGGCTCGCTGGGGACCCTGATGTAAGAAAGGGGCTCGCTGCGGACCCTGATGTAAGAAAGGGGCTCTCTGGGGACTCTGATGTAAGGGGGGTGTCTCTGGGGACCCTGATGTAAGGGGGGTGTCTCTGGGGACCCTGATGTAAGGGGGGGCTCTCTGGGGACCCTGATGTAAGGGGGGGCTCTCTGGGGACCCTGATGTAAGGGGGGGCTCTCTGGGGACCCTGATGTAAGGGGGGGCTCTCTGGGGACCCTGATGTAAGGGGGCCCTCTGGGGACCCTGATGTAAGGGGGGCCTCTGGGGACCCTGGAGTAAGGGGGCCCTCTGGGGACCCTGATGCAAGAGGGGCCTCTGGGGACCCTGGAGTAAGGGGGGCCCTCTGGGGACCCTGATGTAAGGGGGGCTCTCTGGGGACCCTGATGTAAAGAAGGGTCTCTCTGGGGACCCTGATGTAAGAGGGGAGGCTCTCTGGGGACCCTGATGTAAGAGGGGGGCTCTCTGGGGGCCCTGATGCAAAGGCAGGCTCTCTGGGGACCCTGATGTAAGGGGGAGCTCTCTGGGGACCCTGATGTAAGGGGGAGCTCTCTGGGGACCCTGATGTAAGGGGGGGGCTCTCTGGGGACCCTGATGTAAGGGGGAGCTCTCTGGGGACCCTGATGTAAGGGGGAGCTCTCTGGGGACCCTGATGTATGGGGGGAGCTCACTGGGGACCCTGATGTATGGGGGGAGCTCTCTGGGGACCCTGATGTAAGGGGGAGCTCACTGGGGACCCTGATGTATGGGGGGAGCTCTCTGGGGACCCTGATGTAAGAGAGAGCTCTCTGGGGACTCTGATGTAAGGGGGGGCTCTCTGGGGACCCTGATGTAAGGGGGAGCTCTCTGGGGACCCTGATGTATGGGGGAGCTCTCTGGGGGCCCTGATGTATGGAGGGGAGCTCTCTGGGGACCCTGATGTAAGGGGGTGACTCTCTGGGGATCCTAACGTAAGTAGGGAGGCTCTCTGAGGATCCTGATGTTAGGGAAGGCTCTCTGGGGACCCTAATGTAAGGGGGGATCCGCACTATGTATATATATACACACACATACACACACACACGTATATTATATACATGTGTATGCCCAAGCGTATGACTTTCTTTACTTCGCTGCTATGGGCTCTAGCCCGAGATCTTTTGTAGACCTAGCAATGCCCCTGGTGGGGGCCCTTCATTGTTTCTTGCACTGGGGCCCTAAAGATTCTAGTTATGCCTCTGCGAGTACCGATACTTGTGCTCAAGTACTCACTGATACCAGTTATTGAAACCTTTGTGGTAAGATATGAGCCCATACAAAATGAATGGGCTCATATCACACTGCAAAGAATCTTGTGGAATGTGGTGCGATTCCTGCGCATTTTGGCATCCTCGCCCTGGGCACTGAAATACCTTGTCCCGCCATTGCCAGGCTGTATGGGGTATCGTAAGAGAAGGGGTCAGATTATGATGTAGGTATGCTGAAATTTGCAGAAATGCAAAGTGGTCCAAGGAGGAGGCATTGTAAGTCTCTTTAATAGTATGGAGGGAGGGCAATTGGTCATTAGTCACTAGATCCTGAAGAGGGCTTAGGTTTAGAGAGGTCTTTTTTTTACATGTGATTTCAGGCACCGCTCCTATGTGAACCCAGGCTGAAGTCACTATGACAAGCCTAGGCTCACACAGGAACTGTGTGGGAAACCACATGTGATTTGGACAGGAAACACACCGTATTGCATGCAATTTTTACAGTGGGATTTGAGCACATTCATTTTGTATGAGCTCAAATCACTATGCAAAATATTGGTTTTAGGTATCAGAGCATTTGAATGAGTACAAGTCCTCATGCAAATGCTTAGTATCAGCACCAATATCTGTATCAGTGCAACCCTAGTACACGCTATTTTATTTTTTTTTTTTCAGCAGGCTGAACATATCCCTGCATCCACTCAAACAAGGTGGATGGAGGAATCCCCCCTCTGTACTACTGTACTCTGACAGCAGAACTCCTCCACTGTCAGAATACAATGATCAGCGCTGCAGCCTGCAGATCGAAGGAGGTTTTCAAGCAGGACCAAGATCAGCTTCAATTAGTTTTAGAGCACCTTTTACAATCTTCAAAAACCACCCTTGGGCAGCCAAGCTACTCATTAGTTACCAATCACAAATGTAAATAGTAATACTGAAGCTCTCCGCTATCCGCAACCATCACATATGTTTTTGTGTGCTGAAAATACTTCTACTAGTTCCGCCCCCTGCTCTGCGAGGGGGGGGGGGGGGGGTCGCATTTTGGCATCCTCGCCCTGGGCACTGAAATACCTTGTCCCACCACTGCTGAGCAGGGTGCACTGATGGGCAATTTAGAGGCTGCAGATGGGCACTGAGCAGGGTGCATTGTTGGGCAATTTAGAGGCTGCAGTTGGGCACCAAGCAGGGTGCATTGTTGGTTAATTTAATGGCTGCATATGGGCACTGAGCAGCAGGGGCGTAACTACCACCATAGCGACCCATGCGGGCGCTATGGGGCCCGCAGCCGAGTGGGGCCCAGTGAGCATGAGAGGACCGCTGGCACAGTCTCCCAGCCAGGGGAAGAGAGAGGAGAGAAAGAGGCGAGCTGTCCGTATCAGCAGAGAGCTGAATTGCCCGATGTGAGAGCTTTCATTAGAACTTCCAGTGTTCCCGGGGCTCACGTCACATAGCTCCACCTCTTGGCCCGGCGCCTTTGATAGACAGAACACTGATCTAATGCGGGACATGTGACATCATCAAAGGTGTCGGGCCAAGAGGTGGGGCTATGTGACGATGAGCCCCAGGAAGACGGGAATTCAAATGAAAGCTATTACAGCGGGCAATCCCGCTCTCTGCTGATGCGGGTGGCTTGCCTCTTCCTCTGCATAGGTGAGGCTGTATGGGGCACAGGTCACGCTGTATGGGGCACAGGTCACGCTTTATGGGGCACAGGCAGACCAGGCTGTATGGGGCACAGGTCACGCTGTATGGGGCACAGGTCACGCTGCATGGGGCACAGGTCACGCTGCATGGGGCACAGGTCACGCTGCATGGGGCACAGGTCACGCTGCATGGGGCACAGGTCAAGCTGTATTGGGCACAGGTCACGCTACATTGTGCACAGCTCATGCTGTATGTGGCACAGCTCACGCTGCATTGACACTAGGGCAGCTGTGGGGGGGGGCTGTTTGCAGGGGGGCCCCATACAACATTTTGCTATGGGGCCCTGCTATTTCTAGTTACGCCCCTGCTGAGCAGGATGCATTGATGGGCAATTTAGAGGCTGCAGATGGGCACTGAGCAGGATGCATTGATGGGCAATTTAGAGGCTGCAGATGGGCACTGAGCAGGATGCATTGATGGGCAATTTAGAGGCTGCAGATGGGCACTGAGCAGGGTGCATTGATGGGCAATTTAGAGGCTGCAGATTGGCACTGGGCAGGGTGCATTGATGGGCAATTTAGAGACTGCAGATTGGCGCTGAGCAGGGTGCATTGTTGGTCAATTTAATGGCTGCAGATGGGCACTGAGCAGGATGCATTGATGGGCAATTTAAAGGCTGCAGATGGGCACTGAGCAGGGTGCATTGATGGGGAATTTAGAGGCTGCAGATGGGCACTGAGCAGGGTGCATTGTTGGGCAATTTAGAGGCTGCAGGTGGGCACCAAGTAGGGTGCATTGTTGGTCAATTTAATGGCTGCAGATGGGCACTGAGCAGGCTGCATTGATGAGCTGTGACCCTAATTTTTCTTCAAACTTCTTTATTTAAAATGTAAGTTTTTTTCCTTAAACTTCCCTACTAAAATTGGGGTGCATGTAATACACCGATAAATACGGTATGTGTCACCAACAATGCACCCTCACTGTGCCCATTTGCAGCCTCATCAGTGCCAACAATGCAGCCTCACTGTGCCCATCCGCAGGCTCATCAGTGCCCATCAATGCACCCTCACTGGGCCCATCAATGCAGCCTCACTGAGCCATCAAAGCAGCCTCACTGTGCCCATCTGCAGCCTCACTGTGCCAATACTGCAGCCTCACTGTGCCAATAATACAGCCTCGTCAGTGCCCATCAATGCAGCCTCACTGTGCCAATCTGCACTCTTACTGTGCCCATCTGCAGCCTCGTCAGTGCCCATCAATGCACCCTCACTGGGCCCATCAATGCAGCCTCACTGAGCCATCAATGCAGCCTCACTGTGCCCATCTGCAGGCTCGTCAGTGCCCATCAATGCACCTCACTGGGCCCATCAATGCAGCCTCACTGAGCCATCAAAGCAGCCTCACTGTGCCAACACTGCAGCCTCACTGTGCCAATAATGCAGCCTCGTCAGTGCCCATCAATGCACCCTCACTGGGCCCATCAATGCAGCCTCACTGAGCCATCAATGCAGCCTCACTGTGCCAATAATGCAGCCTCGTCAGTGCCCATCAATGCACCCTCACTGGGCCCATCAATGCAGCCTCACTGGGCCCATCAATGCAGCCTCACTGTGCCAACACTGCAGCCTCACTGTGCCAACACTGCAGCCTCACTGTGCCCATCTACAGCCTCACTGTGCCAATAATGCAGCCTCATCAGTGCCCATCAATGCAGCCTCACTGAGCCATCAATGCAGCCTCACTGTGCCAATCTGCACCCTCACTGTGCCCAGCTGCAATCTCACTGTGCCCAGCTGCAGCCTCGCCAGTGCCCATCAATGCACCCTCACTATGCCCATCAATGCATCCTCACTATGCCCATCAATGCATCCTCACTGAGCCATCAAAGCAGCCTCACTGTGCCCATCTGCAGCCTCATTAGTGTCAACAATGCAGCCTCACTGTGCCCAGTACCTTGATCACAAACAGCGGGTGTCTCCCGCTGTGTCATGCAGCTGCAGTCTTAACTGTTCGGCTGGGAAATTGAATCAGTTTTCCGTCTATCATGGATGAGGAGGCGGGGCTTTGTTACAGTGGACGGCCGCCGAACAGTTAAGACTGCAGCTGCATGACACAGCGGGAGACACCCGCTGTGTGTGATTACTCCAGGCTGAGTGGCAGTGCAGGCTCAGCCGGGAGATCGTGCCGCACTGGCGGGTCTCCGTGAGCCCGCCGTCAAATGCGGGAGTATCCCGCGAGTCGCGCGAGACTTGAGATGTCTGAGGCACGGTCCCTCGTTCTGGTCCCTAAGTGGGGCTTGGCAGGGGGGTGTGTCTTATACCTACATCCTTTTCCTAATAGGTGTCCCTTGTTTCCATCTCAAAACGTTGGGCGGTAGGGGATATCTAAACAGTAATCTGCAACCATTTATCACAGACTGACACCGACAGGAAGTTTTACACATTTGATATTTCTGACACTAACCCAAGCTTGTTCTACAAATACATTTTTAGCACTTCCCCTTCAGCCTGGGTTCACACTATTGTGAACGCAGACATCGCATGCTGATCGCATGTGATATCTACGCGATGCTAATTCAGCCATACAGTTTGTATGACTGAACTCACGATGCATTCGCACGAAAATGCTCCAGGAACTTTTTTTTTTTTCCCCCGTCAACACCCCATGCGATCCGATTCCAGTGCCGCCAGTGCCGTGGGGGGGGGGAACAATTTGGGGTTGTCATTAAAGCGGAGTTCTGCCAAAATGTTTTTATTTAAAAGTCAGCAGCTACAAATACTGCAGCTGCTGACTTTTAAAATAAGGACACTTACCTGTCCAGGGCGCCCGCAATCTACTCACCCGAAGCCGATCTGTCCTTCGGCTCTTGGGTGGAGACGCCACCATCTTCAGTAAGGGAATTAGGAGGGGAAGCCTTGCGGCTTACAGCCTGGTTCCCTACTGCACATGTGCGAGTCGCGCTGCGCATCCTCACTGGTCCCTGCTGTCTTCTGGGACCTGTGTGTCTCCCAGAAGATAGCGGGGGGGACGGAGGAGGGGCCGGACATGGCGTAGATCACCAAGGAGCCTGCGGTGATCTATGCCCAGAAGTGGGAGCAAATACCTGGATTAGACAGGTATCTGCTCCCCCCTCCCCCCTGAAAGGTGCCAAATGTGACACCGGAGGGGGGGAGGAATCTGACCTGTGGAAGTTCCATTTTTGGGTGGAACTCCACTTTAAAGTGATTGTATGGGGGGTTTTTTTTTTAATAACAAACATGTCATACTTGCCTCGTTTTGCACCTGAACCTCGTCTTCTGGGGTCCCTCAGTGGCTCTCGCGGCTCCTCCCCACATCAGATAACCCCCTAGGAGAAGCGCTCTCCCAAGGGGGTTACCTTGCGGGCGCGCTCCCGATTCCAGCATTCGGCGTCCATAGCCGCTGAATGTATGACTCGGCCCTGGCGCCCGCATCATTGGATTTGATTGACAGCAGCGGGAGCCAATGGCTGCGCTGCTATCAATCTATCCAATCAAGAGCCGAGAACCCCGGGCAGAGGGATAGCGCGTCCTCACCGGGTCAAGTTCCAGGGCTCAGGTGAGTAAACCGGGGGGGGGGGGCCTGGGGTTCCGGTCACTGCCAGGTGTTTTTTCACCTTAATGCATAGGATGCATTTAGGTGAAAAAACATGAGGGTTTACAACCCCTTTAAAGAGGAAGTAAACCCTGATGGGTTTTACTTCCTCTTTTGCTCCCTGTATAGCCTTCAAATTAAAAGCATAATGGGCTAGTATGCATCCAGTGGGTAAGTGGTTAAGGTTACTCTGGCCCCATATTTGGTGGAGGTTTTTAATGGCTGTCTGAGAAAGGGTTTGCTCTCTTCCTCTATGCGACAATCTGTGGTGATTCTTCTGCCAAAGGGTAAAGATTATTCAAGAATTGAGAATTGCTGGCCCATTAGCCTTCTCAGCGTTAATAGGAAGACACTGGCAAATATAATGTTCTAGCGTTTTATCATCTGTACCCAGGCGCTTGACTACAGAAACATGGAGAAGGAGACATTGTCCTCTTTACAGTCAGTTCTACTTTCACTTTCTACTGCTGTGCATGAATGTTGTGTTGCACTATCCCCTCCAGTCAGCAGGGAAGAGCTATAGCCAGGAAAGCCTATGGACTATTTAGGCAGAACACTCAAGATCATTGGAGTTGAAATCCGGAACATCAACCATAGAATGGGACTCATGGACCATGACCCCACAGTTCCCAGAGGACACTGAGGCAGAGGGGGAGTGGTGGAATAAATTTTACCAGGCTGCTCTAACAAACTGCTTTCTCATGGCAGCATGGTAGTCCATGTCAGCACATGAGACCAGAGACCAGACCAACAGGGGCCGGAGCTTGAGGCCTGAAAGTGGTGATACAGGAGGCAAAGCTGCACAGACTGCAGCAATCTTATCCATCTTGCCCTTGTTGCAGTGAGACTAGAATGTCTTCCCATTCTCCCCTCCTTCATTTCTAATCATCGAAGCCATCTGCACAGAGGCAAGGGGCCCCTTCCCCACAGGGTCTGGTGAGAGGGCTCACTTCCCATCATTCACACTCTGATACTTGTGGGCAAGGCCTACTCACCCTGCACATGGTGGTGCCTCTTCCCATTCACACACTCACCAATGCCCGGGTCCAGGTGGGGCCACGTTCATATGGAAGCCAACATTAAGGCGGAACCCCAGATTAGAGATGAGCCATACACTGTGCAGTGGTGTAGTAACATACAGATCCCTTCAGTGTAACACTTTTCAGTTATCGCTGCACACCTATCTTCCAGAATGTAGTGTTTAGAGGGGGCACCACTGAGCCCATATTCTGTTCCACCAGTCCAGCTTTCCTCTGCCACTTCACTCCCAGTGACAGAATGGGTTTCTGCTGTGCATGAAAGGCCTCATGTGTGTACTTAATTAACTCCTTCAGCTCCCCCATACCATGCAGCTAGCTACTTGGGGTCTCCGTACCGTAGGTTCAGTCCCTATTGCTTTTGGGAACTGACCGCTAGGGAGGGAGCCAGAAAATTGACCCCCTTGATACTGGAAGACCTGTCACCCATGCCAGGTACCACTCTTCGCTGTCTGGCTGCTATTCATTCCCACCAGTTTATGTTTACCCATAGCAACTACATTCCTTCCTCAAACTCCTTTGTCGAGTTAACCCTTTGTGGTGGCCTTTCGTTCCTTACTCTTCAACCCCGTCTGTGCTTCACAGGCCCTGTTCTAGATACACCATCTACCACAAACCATCTCTTTATAAATAACTTCAGACCAGGCTTTTAAATGGGTAACAGTTTTTCTTATCAAGCTGCAATAATACAATCTAACTTGCACACAGTTCTCCTCTAACTAGCTAGCCCCAGGTAGAAGTCCATAACTGGTAGAGTCCTTGTAAGGTAGATTCTTTGGGAAATAGACATATGAGTGCTGCCAGCATTGCTGCAGAGGTTGAAATGGTGGGGGGTCAGCCTGTCAGTGCTCAGACCATACGCCACACGCTGCATCAAATTGGTCTGCATGGCTGTCGTCCCAGAAGGTGAATCCCAGAAGATGAGACCAAGATAAACTTATTTGGTTCAGATGGTGTCAAGCGTGTGTGGCGGCAACCAGTATGAGGAGTACAAAGACAAGTGTGTCTTGCCTACAGTCAAGCATGGTGGTGGGATTGTCATGGTCTGGGGATGCATGAGTGCTGCCAGCACTGGGGAGCTACAGTTCATTGGGGGAACCATGAATGCCAACATGTACTGTGACATACTGAAGCAGAGCATGACCCCCTCCCTTCGGAGACTGGGCTGCAGGGCAGTATTCCAACATAAAAACCCCAAACACACGACCCCAAACACACCACTGCCTTGCTAAAGAAGCTGAGGGTAAATGTGATGGACTGGTTAAGCATATCTCCAGACCTAAACCCTATTGATCATCTGTAGGGCATCCTCAAATGGAAGGTGGAGGAGCGCAAGGTCTCTAACATCCACCAGCTCTGTGATGTCATCATGGAGGAGTGGAAGAGGACTCTAGTGGCAATCTGTGAAGCTCTGGTGAACTCCATGCCCAAGAGGGTTAAGGCAGTACTGGAAAATAATGGTGGCCACACAAAATATTGACACCTTGGGCCCAATTTGGACATTTTCACTTAGGGGTGTACTCACTTTTGTTGCCATCAGTTTAGACATTAATGGCTGTGTGTTGAGTTATTTTAAGGGGACAGCAAATTTACACTGTTATACAAGCTGTACACTCACTACTTTACATTGTAGCAAAGTGTCATTTCTTCAGTGTTGTCACATGAAAAGATATAATAAAATATTTTTTAAAAAAGTGAGGGGTGTATCACTTTTGTGAGATACTGTATATGCAGCACAGGTTTGAAGGAATAACCCAGAAAACCCTGGGAAAAAATGCAGAACCGCCTACATACTAAAAGCAAAATATTTATTACAAAGCACCTTCACTGCATGCTAATTCATAAAGACTGTTTATAAATGCACCAACGCTGCCAACTATAGCCGGCAGAAGTAAAAAATAAAAGAACAATCAGGGCAAACACAATAAAAGAACGTAAGAAATGTAAGCTGAACACTATAGGCAATCACATTACCTAGGGGATAATCAATAAAACAAAGGTAAGTGCAGTACATATAAATAAATAAATAATAATTAAAAAAAAGTCCAGTTCAGATGGAAAAACTCCAATCACCGGACAGAAGGAATAACAGGATACCTTGTGAAGAAAGTGGGAAAGTCCTTCCGATGTTAAGTGACAATTCCTCCTCCAAATAAGCCCAGATACGCTTACCAGAAATGGTGAACCTCCCTATCACAGAAGGTCAAAAGTGCGTGTATCCCTACAGGGAAGTTGCAAACCTCCCATAAGGCTTGAGCGGTCCTCGATCCCAGTACATGGATCTCCTGTCCAGCAGTGAAACCCAGTAGCAGAAGGGGAGACCTCCAAAAGCCTGTAAAACGATGGTAAAAAGCGTTCCAAAAAAACAAAGGAAACACTTTAAGTGTACTCCGTTTATTTAGCAAAAATGAGAGTAAAAATACAGCACTAGCTAGCTCAATTCATAAAACAGTAAATGTAATAAAAAGACGATCCACAGATCAGCAGCATAGAGGTGGCAGCGGGTGACATCCGCAGAACAAGCTCCGCCCCACGTACGCGGCTTTACGCCCCAACTGGACTTCGTCAGCAAGGGGTTGAGCTAGGAGTCACCCAGCAGCTTATATATAGCCGCTGGTGTCTGCAAGGAAGGCCGTGAGACTGGAAGTTAAAATACTTCTAAAAATGGACGGCGGGGACACCAGCGGAAATTGATAAAAATAAAATAAAATTATATATAAATAGGATAATTGCCTGGTTGGCAATACCAAATCACAAATATAAACGGACAGTACATACCCGCAGCCATGTCCTTGACAATCTAAAAAAGGGCAAAACCACAATACACCAATATGGGACAAAAACAAGAAATGTATACAGACAAACAATAATCATGTGTATATGAAATATGATACCAATATTATTTATCTGATATGAAACAGTTGAGGTCAAATTCAACATTTAACCCCCTCGGGACCCCAACCTTAGTTTCATGAATCCACAGGGATTCACGTTGACTCAACTGCCTTATATAATTACCTCCTCTCCAATGCTTGTTTACTTTTTCTAGACCCCAGAATTACAGGCATCTCGGGTCCTGGTTATGGAAAATTTTAAAGTGCTTAGAGACATTGTGTGATACGAGACTCTTTTTAATGTTGTTTACATGTTCGCTTATGTTCGCCCCCCACATATTGGAGTCCGCAATCACACTGTAGCATGTACACAACTCCTACTGTGTCACATGTAATGAGATTTTTTATTATGTATTTCTTGTTGGTCGCCAAGGCAATGAATTTTTTCCTCCTTTTGAGATTATGCTTACACTTCTTGTAGGCTGGACATTTCCCACAAGCATAGAATGCTGATAGAAAGTTGAAAATTCAAATTTCTTTAATTATTGGAGGATCCACCACACTTGAGGCTAACATGTCCCTCAAAGTGGGCGGTCTCCTGTAAACAAATCTAGGACGCGAGGGTAACACAGTACCTAGTATTTGATCTCTTTTCAGAATTTCCCAATATTTCATAATTATCTTCTCAAACTTCTTAAGTTGAATGTTATCATCTAAAATTATTTTGTACTCAAAAATGTCTTGATTCTTCCTACTTGTGTCCGAACCTGTGACTAAAGATGCTCAATTCATACTCCCAATGTTGCTAATTTCACTGACTATCTGATCTTGGGTATATACCTTTTGTAAAAAACGATCAGCCAATACATTGGCCTGGGAAAAATAATCTGAATCCAAAGTACAATTTCGACGTAAGCGAATAAATTGGCCTCTGGGGATATTATATAGCCGTGAATGGTGGTGACAACTATCCAAGGCTATGTATCCGTTTTGATAGGTTGGTTTGAAATAGTTTCTGGTCTTGAATGAACTTCCTTGCTTGAAAATTTCTAGATCCAGGAAGGCTATACAAGAAGCATCCGCATTCCAGGTTAAACGTATATTCTTATCATTCCCGTTCAGTTTGGACATGAACAGCTGGAGGCTGATAAGGTCACCCTCCCATACCATGATCACATCGTCTATATATCTTTGATAGCAGACCAATTGAGTCGGCCTGCTACCAAAGACAAACTCCTCCTCCCATAGTGTCATGAAAATGTTGGCGACACTAGGCGCAAAACGAGCACCCATGGCAACTCCGAGTGTTTGTAAGAAAAAATTCCCATCGTGCCAGAAATAATTTCTGGCAAGACAAAAATCTAAAGCTTTCAATAAAAAATCTATGCGAGCAGGCAGCAAAGTGGACTTATCAAGAGCCCATTGAACCGAACTAAGAGCATCACGTTTGCCTATAATCGTGCATAACGAGCTAACATCAGCCGTTACAAGGAGACTATTATCTCTACAGGGAATATTTTCTACAATCTGAATGATGTGCCTCATATCCTTCAGGTAGGCTGTAGTCGTACAAACTAAAGGTTTCAAAAAATAATCAATATATTGGCCCAAGTGTGCAGATACGGAATCTATACCGTTCACTATAGATCTGCCTGGAGGAGACCGAGAGTCCTTGTGAATCTTGGGTAGAAAATAGGTCTCCTGCAGGCACTAGGGTCCAAATATAATGCCTCCTTTTTATTTAAGACTCCCTGTGAGATACCAAATGAAATCAATGTTTGTAACTCATTTTTGAATTCAATGACAGGATCATTTCTTAAAACCTGATAAGTGTTCCTGTCAGATAACAAATGTTCCATTTCTCCTTTGTAATATGATGTGCTCATAATCACCACACCCCTTATCTGCAGGGTGGATAACTACTTCTTTATTTTTTTCCAACGTGCTGATTCCTTTTTTTAATATAGAAGGGGTCGCCTACTTGTTTAATTTTCATATCCTCCAAATCGCCCATAACCATATTCTTAAAGACTTCAATATGCCTATGTTCATTTTTTGGAGGGTTGAACACTGATTTATTTGCCAAATTGGAGTGGTTCACAGAAGGAACCCTAACCCCTGTTTGGGAAGACCTTTCTCCAAGCTTGGAAAAAAAATATCTTTTGACATTCAGGGTCCTAATAAATTTTTGTAGACTAAAGTACATCTGAAATGTGTTAAAGTTATGCACTGGGGAGAACTTGAGCCCTTTGTCAAGAACTTTCAGTTCGTCTTCTGACAGAACAATACCACTAATGTTATAAATTCCTGTTCCTAATGGGACTTTTGTCTTTTTTGTTTTTCGTCCAGCTCATCTCCCTCCCTTTCCCTTCTTTTCCCTCCCTGCTTGCTTCCCATGGGAGTATGGCTCCAGGGTTCCTGCCACTGGAGCTGGGGGTTCCCTAAAAAACCCTCTCCCTGAAATGGTTCTTCTTTATAAAGTGGGGTATATCTATTCTGGGTGGAAATAGGTGCCCTGTTGTACTGATATTCCCTATCTCCAGAATATGGGTGGTATTCATATATGGATATTGATCCCTGTTGGTAGTATTGTGCTGATTCCTCCCTCTAGAGGGGCGTAAGGGACCCCAATGGTCATCTCTATATCCTTGATTACGAGGGGGTGGATACTGATAATTGCCTCTATCCCTTCCTCCCCTGGAAGTGTTACCCCTCCCTCTACTATTAGATTCATTCTTGGCTATATAATATCCCCAGAGGCCAATTTATTCGATTATGTCGAAATTGTACTTTGGATTCAGATTATTTTTCCTAGGCAAAATGTATATGCTGATCGTTTTTTACAAAAGGGATATACCCAAGATCAGATAGTCAGCGAGTAGGAAGAAGCAAGACAAAGTAAATAAGCATTGGAGAGGAGGTAATTATATAAGGCAGTTGAGTCAACGTGAATCCCTGTTAATTCATGAAACTAAGGTTGGGGTCCCGAGGGGGTTAAATGTTGAATTTGACCTCAACTGTTTCATATCAGATAAATAATATTGGTATCATATTTCATATACACATTATTATTGTTTGTCTGTATACATTTCTTGTTTTTGTCCCATATTGGTGTATTGTGGTTTTTCCTTTTTTAGATTGTCAAAGAGATGGCCGCGGGTACGTACTTTCCGTTTACATTATGATTTGGTATTGCCAACCAGGCAATTATACTATTTATATATCATTTTCTTTTATTTTTATCAATTTCCATTGGTGTCCCCGCCGGGTGCATTGTCCGTTTTTAGAAGTATTTTAACTTCCGGTCTCACGGCCTTCCTTGCAGACACCAGCGGCTATATATAAGCTGCTGGGTGACTCCTAGCTCCACCCCTTGCTGACAAAGTCCAGTAACGTAACGCCGCGTACGTGGGGCGGAGCTTTTTTTTGCAGACGTCACCCGCTGCCACCTCTATGCTGCTGATCTGTGGATCGCCTTTTTATTACATTTACTGTTTTATGAATTGCGCTAGCTTTTTACTCTCATTTTTGCTAAATAAACAGAGTACACTAATGCCCCGTACACACGGTCGGAAATTGATCAGACATTCCGACAACAAAATCCTAGGATTTTTTCCGACGGATGTTGGCTCAAACTTGTCTTGCATACACGCAGTCACACAAAGTTGTCGGAAAATCCGATCGCTCTGAACGCGGTGACGTAAAACACGTACGTTGGGACTATAAACAGGGCAGTAGCCAATAGTAGCCAATAGCCATCTCTTTATTTATCCTGAGCATGCGTGGCACTTTGTGCGTCGGATTTGCATACACACGATCGGAAATTCCGACAACGGATTTTGTTGTCGGAAAATTTTATAGCCTGCTCTCAAATTTTGTGTGTCGGAAAATCCGATGGAAAATGTGTGATGGAGCCTACACACGGTCGGAATTTCCGACAACAAGGTCCTATCACACATTTTCCGTCTGAAAATCTGACCGTGTGTACGGGGAATTAGAGTGCTTCCTTTGTTTTTTTGGAACGCTTTTTACCATCGTTTTACCAGCTTTTGGAGGTCTCCCCTTCCGCTACTGGATTTCACTGCTGGACAGGAGCTCCATGTACCGGGATCGAGGACCGCTTAAGCCTTATGGGAGGTTTGCAACATCCCTGTAGGGATACACACGCTTTTGACCTTCTGTGATAAGGAGGTCCACCATTTCTGGTAAGCGCATCTGGGCTTATTCGGTGGAAGAATTGTCACTTAACATCGGAAGGACTTTCCCACTTTCTCCACGAGGGATCCTGTTATTCCTTCTGTCCGGTGATTGGAGTTTTTCCATCTGGATTGGACTTTTTTTTTTCTTTTATTTTTTTTATTTATATGCACTGCACTTACCTTTGTTTTATTGATATAGCCGACAGAAGAACACAATAAAGGACTACAGGAAAGTGCCACTTGCCTTAGAGAAAGTAGACTGCACCTACCTACACTCCCCCCCCTTTAACAGATGCTGTCCTCGGCATTATAACATGGAAACAAGAATAATACTGGCATTAAAAGCAGAAACAAATTAAGGTAGAGCGATAAATAATTCAAGCAACATAGTCAGAATATCTTGCAGGGATCTGCCCGTGGTTAGACCGCAAAGGGAGCCAGTTCTCCTGATTCTCTGTTGAGTCACTTGGTAAAGGTTCAGCTGCAGACAGTGACTCAGGGGCCCCAGGTAGAAGGAGATCAGGGGTGTCTTCTATGTCAGAGTGGAATCCTCGGACGTATCAGAACAGCCAGTAGTACTGGATGGGGTAGATGGGTTTTCCGGGCTCTCAACTTCAATGTCGCTAGGCTTTGGGCTTGAAAGGCCAGAGGCTTGAATGTAAGAAGTGGCAGGTACCAGTCAGTTGGAGCTTCATACACAGGGGGAAGATCTGCAGTGTCAAATGCCTCCTGACTATCAGTAGGTTTCCTGGAGCAGTCCCCACCTAGCACTAGACATGTGCGGTTCGTTCGAATTTCCGAAAATTTGTACATTCAGAAACATCCGAAATAAAAATTTCTATGCTTACGAATTGTATACGAAAAACGAAATTTCGTTGACGAATTTCGGATCCAAATTCCGTTACAACGGAAACATAACTGGTGTTTTGTTGACCAATCAGAGGTTTTCTTCTGCTGCTGAGCGAGGGTTGGGAAAATTACCTTTCTTAATATGGGAGTGTGAGACTGGTACTGGTAGTCGATGGGAGATTCAGAATCAGACAAAAAAAGAATGTTCGTTAATATCGTTTTATTATTGTCATAATAATTACGATTATTCGTTATGATGAAGTTAAAAACCCAGGAAGTCAGCACAGCACAGTCATGGTGGGAGCCCCTCTTAATGAGGACAGCACAGTCATGGTGGGAGCCCCTCATAATGAGCACAGCACAGGGATGGTGGGAGCCCCTCATAATGAGCACAGCAGGGGTACAGCCCCAGGAGGAAGTCAGCACAGCACAGGGATGGGAGCCCCTCATAATGAGCACAGCACAGGGATGGTGGGAGCCCCTCATAATGAGCACAGCAGGAATACAGCCCCAGGAGGAAGCCAGCACAGCATAGGGATGGTGGGAGCCCCTTATAATGAGCACAGCAGGGGTACAAACCCAGGAAGTCAGCACAGCACAGGGATGGTGGGAACCCCTCATAATGAGCACAGCAGGGGTACAGCCCCACGATGAATTCAGCACAGCACAGGGACGGTGGTAGCCCCTCATAACGAGCATAGCAGGCGTACAGCCCCAGGAGGAAGTAAGCACAGCACAGGGATGGTGGGAGCCCCTCATAATGAGCATAATGAGTCGATGACTGCCATATTGAGAAAGGTATTTTTTGCTTTTTAAATTCATCATAACAAACGTTCGTAATTGTTACGAAAAGTTAACGAACCTAACAAAAATTCGTATTTCGTACGAATCCAAAATTGGATTTCGGACACGAATTACGAAATACGAATGAACGACTAATACGAAACGGAATGGAATGAAACAAAACAAATTTATTGACGGCGCACATGTCTACCTAGCACACAAGGTCTCAGCATATTTCGAAGTAGTCGCCGTGACCAGATCATAAATGGGGATAGGTGGGAAAGGCCACCCCACCGCCCAATACGGGGTGCGTTCCCACTTGGGCTCTAGCTTGCTTCCTCAGGTGTGGCATTCTTTACCAACACCCATTCCCCTGGTCACAGCAGCATTTCCTCCAAGACAGACAGGTTCAGGAACCAATTCCTTGTGCTTGTCCAACACCAACTGCTTGGCTTTTTTCATTCATTCCCAATGTTGCTGTACCCAAGAACTAGGGGTTCTGGCAGGAAGGTGTTCCGGTGTCCCTAACAGGAGGTTCATGGGCATCTGGCTGTACCACCCTAACATCAGGAAGAAGGGCGTGTGTCCTGTGGACTTGTGAATCGTGTTGTTGTAGGCCCATACCACAGCCCCCACATGTTGATGCTCCGGTAACTTAGCTCCAGGGTTCGCAGCATTCCTAGCAGGGTGCGACTGAAACATTCACAGGCACCATTGCCTTGAGGGCGGCAGGGGGTGGTATGAGATTTGTGGATGCTACAGTTCATTTATGATTACGGACTCAAAATTCGGACCCTGGTCCAACAGGATCTGTTTTGGGCAGCCATACGGTTTGACAATGTGCTCCCAGAAAAGCTTGGCAATTGTGGCAACTGTCTGGCCCTTGGGAGGTTTCACCACCGCACATCTTTATAAAGTGGTTGATGAAGTCCATGGTGACCAATTTGAAAGGCTGGTGGTAATTGTCATGGGAGTGGTCTTTTCAAAGGGAGCCTTGTGTATGGTACAACTTTCACACTCTTGACTAGTCTTGTGCACCCAGTCAGACAAAAAGGCAGAAGAAGTACCGACACACCAGGGCTTCAGTCCGATCCACCTCAAAATGGCCACCTGTTCTGTGAAGTACTTGGCAGATCCGTAGGATTTGCGGCTGGGGGAACCCGACTTGGAGAATAGCCTGCTGCTCAGAGGGGATACATGACTCACAGTGGAGCACTTTGTTCTTCCAGTTGGTCCCACTGTCTCAGGATAGCCAGAGCGACAGGGGGCAACTTCTGGCATTCCAGGGAGGTGGGCTTGATATCGTTGTACCGAGGCACATGTGCGACGCTCTGTGAAATGGCAGCTTAACCACAGAGCTCCATCCCGCTCCGCATCATCAGCACTCCCAGTGGCGGGTACAAATAACCCAAACGCCCCACACAGGACTCTGAACACCCGGTCCGCCTGGGGGAACAGCTGCAAGCCAGGTGTCATGAAGATCCTGCCAGTAATCGGCGCACGGGAACGTGGCCACGGCGTTACCACGCATGCGCGCACGTTCACGGGTGCTGTCATGCACGGGAGCGCGCGCACTCCCGCTGGTGTCAGACGGGCCATTTAAACCGGCTTGTCACACTCAATCCCCGCTGTCTGCTCAACAGCGTTCTGTGTGCCTAAACCTGATCTGATCTGTATACTCTGTTATCTGACCCGGCTCCCTGTTAGACCATCCTGCTATCCACCTGCACCGGACCCCCTTGGCTTGCCTGATCATTCTTCTATGTTATCCCTGGTACCTCTGCTGTCCGCCCAATACCGACCACCGGCTTGTTTGACCATTCTCTGCCTGATACCAGTATCCAGTCTGTTACCTGCTGCTTGTCCCTGGTTCCAGTCCAGCGTTCCAGTCTGCTACCTACTGCTTGTTCCTGGTTCCAGTCCAGCGTTCCAGTCTGCTACCTACTGCTTGTTCCTGGTTCCAGTCCAGCGTTCCAGTCTGCTACCTACTGCTTGTTCCTGGTTCCAGTCCAGCGTTCCAGTCTGCTACCTACTGCTTGTTCCTGGTTCCAGTCCAGCGTTCCAGTCTGCTACCTACTGCTTGTTCCTGGTTCCAGTCCAGCGTTCCAGTCTGCTACCTACTGCTTGTTCCTGGTTCCAGTCCAGTATTCCAGTCTGCTACCTATTACTTGTTCCTGGTTCCTGTCCAGCACTTCAGTTCCTGCCTACCTACCTGCTGTGGTTCCTGGTCCATTCTGCATTCCAGTCTCCAGTCTTCTCTTCAGCTTCTGGTTCCAGAGGGTGCCACCACTCCTGAACTTCTGGTGACTGTTGATCCTGCCAGGCACCCATACCACTCCTCACTCCTGTGCCCTCTGTCTCCATTCCAGAGGAGCAGGAGTGGGAGCTGAAAGGAGGGTCTCTCTCTGCACTTCAGACTCAAAACCTACCAGGTACGTGACAGTAGCAGACAGCCATGTCTGAGCCTGAGCAGGGAACCTCTCCCATGGAGGAACTATGTGCACACCTGGCAGGATTGACTGAAGCAGTCAAGAATCTGCAGCAAGGATACACCCGGCTGGAGGAACGAGTGTTGACTTTATCTAACCCCATTGGGGTCCAAGGAGTTCCTCCTGCTCCCACTTCTTCAGTTGGGCCCTCCTCAACGGTGGTGATGCTCCCTCCAGAACCCAAAGTCCCGACACCTGAACGATTCTCCGGGGATTGACATAAATTCAGGGCCTTCCGCAACTCCTGTGCATTGTTCTTTGCTCTTCAGCCACGTACCTTTTCCCTGGAGGCCACTAAGGTGGGCTACCTAATTTCTCTGCTTACTGGCGACCCCCAAACCTGGGCACATCGCCTTTTGGAGCAAAAGGATGTGTCCCTGACCAACCTCCCCACCTTCCTTGATGCGCTGGGTCAGTTATACGAAGACCCCCAGCTCTCTGTGACTGCAGAGGCGGCTCTGCACGCCCTTCAACAGGGTCGCAGGGCAGCAGAGGACTATGTGGCTGAATTCAGAAGGTGGAGTGCAGACACAAATTGGAATGATGTTGCTCTCCGCTATCAGTTTCGAATGGGACTTTCTGATTCCTTGAAGGATGAGTTGGCCAGGGTGGGTACACCACAGACTTTGAATGCTTTGATCGATCTAGCCATTCAGATCGATCGACGCTTAAGGGAGCGTAGGGCTGAGAGAGCTATGGGATCTTCTCGCCCAACCTGGGTGACTCCAAAAATTCTTTATCATACGTCACCAACACCACCTACCTCCACCTTTAACCTACCTGAGCCTATGCAGTTGGAGGTCCTGCGGCCTTCTCTTACCCAGGAGGAACGTCAACGTCGTCGGGTGAATAATTTGTGCCTGTACTGCGGGGAACCTGGGCACTACGTCAGGAACTGTCCTCTTAAGCTCCGTAAGTGCCTATCCCTGTCCACTGACTATGTTGCACCTCTGGCCAAAAATACTACTCACCTTGCTCTCTCTAACCGCTATTATTGACTCTGGAGCTTGCAGCTGTTTCATGGACTCTCTCTTTGCTATTAAACACCAGATACCCCTGTTGCCTAAGGCCCATGGACTTTCCATTCATCTAGCTGATGGAACCGCCATCAAATCCGGACCTGTTACCCAAGAGACTGTTCCGATACCCGTTTCTATTTCCAATTCTCATCAAGAATTATTACACCTGGATATCATCGCTTCACCCCTGTTTCCCATAATCCTCAGCATGCCTTGGTTGCAAGCTCACAACCCTGACATTAACTGGGCCACAGGTGAGGTTACCTTTTCCTCTTCATATTGTCAACAGTCTTGCAGAATCCAGAACGTTCAGGAGAACCCTACCTTGCTCTGCCTAGACACAGATTCCAGTCTACATCTCTCCATCCCCGCAGCTTATCATGATTTCTTAGATGTATTCAGCAAGCAGGGGGCAGAGGTCTTACCTCCTCACCGGGCCTATGACTGTCCCATCGAGTTACTCCCCGGTGCTGAGATTCCTTTTGGAAGAGTTTTCCCTTTGACTGAGGTAGAACAAGGGGCACTAAAGGAATACATCGATGAGAACCTAAAGAAGGGCTTCATTCGTCTGTCCACATCTCCAGTAGGTGCAGGCATCTTCTTTGTACAGAAGAAGGATAATACCCTCAGACCATGTGTGGATTATCGCGAACTAAATAAGATCACTGTAAAAAAACGTTATCCTGTTCCTCTGGTACCAGAAGTGTTCCAAAGACTTGGGACGGCCACCATATTTACTAAATTTGACCTCCGCAGAGCCTATAATCTGGTTCGTATCAGGGGCGGAGACAAAGGGAAGACCACCTTTCTTACCCGTTATGGACATTTTGAATACCTGGTGATGCCTTTCGGTCTGTGCAAAGCCCCTGCTACATTTCAATGTTTCATCAATGATGTTTTACGAGACTTTCTAGATCTGTTTGTTATCGTCTATTTAGACGACATATTAATTTTTTCTTGTTCTCTTGAATCTCACCGCAGGCACGTCAGGAATGTGTTGGGGCGGCTTAGACAACATGGCTTATATGCAAAGGCTGAGAAGTGTGAATTCGAACAGGAAAGTATTCCATTTTTGGGGTTAATCATTTCCAGTAAAGGCATTAAGATGGACCCTCAAAAGGTCGCTGCAGTCCTAGATTGGCCAGTTCCTACAGACAAAAAGGGAATCCAACGATTCGTTGGATTCGCTAATTTTTACCGTAAATTTATTAAGGGGTTCTCAGCCATCATTACACCCATCACACAGTTAACTAAACAGGGAACATGCTTCCACTGGTCTGCCGAAGCCCAAAAGGCTTTTGAGACCCTTAAGGGCCTTTTTACTTCCGCCTCTGTACTAAAGCATCCAGATTCCTCTCTGCCGTTCGTACCTATGGTGGACGCATCTGAAATTGCGGTGGGGGCAGTGTTGTCCCAAAGACAGGGAACTAAGGCCCTGTTATATCTTGTGGCCTTCTTCTCTCGTAAGCTGTCCACGGCAGAGAGAAATTATGATGTAGGTGACAGAGAGTTGTTGGCAATCAAATCAGCGTTAGAGGAGTGGCACTATCTTCTGGAAGGAGCCGCTCACCCAGTCTTAATTTTTACAGATCATTAGAACCTGGAGTATTTGAGATCTGCAAAAAGGTTGAAGCCAAGTCAGGCCAGGTGGGCTCTCTTTTTCCCCAGGTTCTCTTTTCATGTCACTTACCGCCCTGGCCCCAAAAACACCAAACCCGATGCTCTATCCAGGATGTTTCACAAGACCCAAGAAGTTTCCCCTCTGGACACCATTTTGTCCCCGGGGAATTTTCTTTTGCTTCAGGGAAACCCGCTTTCCCAGATTAAGCAGGCTTCCGCAGAATTGGGATCTTCCGTTGGGCCAGAACTCCAAGTTAAGGATGGGTTACTTTGGCACAAGAGTAGGATTTTTATACCTGAAACGCTATGAGTTCCAGTACTGGAACTCTGTCATGACCATGCACTGGCCGGGCATTTTGGCGTAGCTAAGACCACTGATCTGGTACAGCGTACCTTCTGGTGGCCTCAGTTACGCGAGGATTGTAAGAAATTTGTAGAATCCCATACCACCTGTATTAGGAACAAGGGGTACAGAACCAAGGCATGGGGATTGCTGAAACCGTTGCCTGTCCCAGATAGGCCATGGAAAATGCTTTCTATAGACTTTATTGTTGAATCACCTCCGGCCGGGGGCTTCACCTCGATTTTTGTCATAGTGGACCGGCTGTCAAAGATGGCCCACTTTGTCCCGATGAAGGGCACTCCCTCAGCCACAGAAACGGCACAGGCATTCATTAAAGAAGTCATCAGGCTCCATGGGGTACCGGTCAATATTGTTTCAGATCGGGGGGTACAGTTTACCTCCCGATTCTGGAGGTCTCTATGCAAGACACTGAACATTGAGCTTTCATTTTCATCTGCTTATCATCCCCAGACTAATGGGC
Organism: Aquarana catesbeiana; assembly: GCF_042186555.1. NCBI lineage: Eukaryota > Metazoa > Chordata > Amphibia > Anura > Ranidae > Aquarana > Aquarana catesbeiana. The sequence continues at coordinate 709,222,441 of NC_133326.1, forward strand.
AAACAGAGAGAACAAACCAAACTCTTGAACAATATTTACTCCGTTTTTCTTCTTTTGCCCAAGATAATTGGATTTCTGTGCTCCCATTGGCTGAATTCGCCTACAACAATTCTATTCATTCCGCTATCAAACAGACTCCATTTTTTGCAAATTACGGTTTCTATCCTTCATTTTTGCCTAATTCTCTTCCAGAGTGTACAGTACCCGCAGTTCAGTTAAATTGAATTTCTTTACTTCCAATAACCAAGTTTTGCAGGAGACCATGACCAGGACCCAGGAGTACAATATGTCAACCTTCGATAAAAAGAGGCGAGGTGAGCTACTACTTACACCCGGGGACCAGGTATGGTTATCTACAATAAACCTCAGGCTGGCCTGCCCCTCAAGGAAATTGGGTCCCAATTTTCTTGGACCATTCCCTGTCAAGCGGAGAATTAATGAGGTGGCATATGAACTTGAACTCCCTGATTCATTAAAGGTTCACCCAGTACTTCATGTGTCTCTGCTCAGACCCTCTATTACTAATCCATTTCCAGGCCGAAGTACGGATCCTCCTGATCCAATTTTGGTAGATGGGGAGGAGGAATTCGAGGTGGAAGCTATCATGGACCATAGGAAGAGAGGTAACCAAAATCATTTTCTCATAAAATGGAGGGGGTTTGGTCCCGAAGAAAATTCTTGGGAACCTGAGGACAATATTCATGCTGAAGATCTGTTGCAATCTTTTAAAAGGTCCCATCCAGAGAAATTTCTCCAAAGGGGCAGCCGGAGGCTGCCCCTTGGGGGGGGGCAATGTCATGAAGATCCTGCCAGTAATCGGCGCTCTAGGCGCACGGGAACGCGTTCACGGGTGCTGTCACGCAAGGGCACGCGCGCGCACTCCCGCTGGTGTCAGGCGGGCCATTTAAACTGGCTTGTCACACTCAATCCCCGCTGTCTGCTCTACAGCGTTCTGTGTGCCTAAACCTGATCTGATCTGTATACTCTGTTATCTGACCCGGCTTCCTGTTAGACCATCCTGCTATCCGCCTGCACCGGACCCCCTTGGCTTGCCTGATCATTCTTCGGTGTTATCCCTGGTACCTCTGCTGTCCGCCCAATACCGACCACCGGCTTGTTTGACCATTCTCTGCCTGATACCAGTATCCAGTCTGTTACCTGCTGCTTGTTCTTGGTTCCAGTCCAGCGCTCCAGTATCCAGTCTGTTACCTGATGCTTGTCCCTGGTTCCAGTCCAGCGTTCCAGTCTGCTACCTACTGCTTGTTCCTGGTTCCAGTCCAGCGTTCCAGTCTGCTACCTACTGCTTGTTCCTGGTTCCAGTCCAGCGTTCCAGTCTGCTACCTACTGCTTGTTCCTGGTTCCAGTCCAGCGTTCCAGTCTGCTACCTACTGCTTGTTCCTGGTTCCAGTCCAGCGTTCCAGTCTGCTACCTACTGCTTGTTCCTGGTTCCAGTCCAGCGTTCCAGTCTGCTACCTACTGCTTGTTCCTGGTTCCAGTCCAGCGTTCCAGTCTGCTACCTACTGCTTGTTCCTGGTTCCAGTCCAGCGTTCCAGTCTGCTACCTATTACTTGTTCCTGGTTCCAGTCCAGCACTTCAGTTCCTGCCTACCTACCTGCTGTGGTTCCTGGTCCATTCTGCATTCCAGTTTCCAGTCTTCTCTTCAGCTTCTGGTTCCAGAGGGTGCCACCACTCCTGATATTCTGGTGACTGTTGATCCTGCCAGGCACCCATACCACTCCTCACTCCTGTGCCCTCTGTCTCCATTCCAGAGGAACGGGAGTGGGAGCTGTAAGGGAGGTCTCTCTCTGCACTTCAGGCTCAAAACCTACCAGGTACGTGACACCAGGGAAATCGGTGTAAGGGGAATTACGGGCGCAGTTTCAGTCACTGACAGGAACGGCAGGGGAATTCAAGATGGCGGCGGATTGGCTGCCTCACGAAGCAGCTCTCTCAGGGATCCCTGTATCATCTCCCTGGCGGGATGTACTACAAGAGGAAGTATGTGGAGGGGCCCCGGGACTGCCATCAATAGGGGGCCCGACATCACCAGCAACCACAGTGTCTCTCATTAACCAAACCCTGGATGTTAATGTCTCCCTCAGCTGCAGCCTCACCTAAGCCTGGCTTGTTCTTTCAAGATGGGGGTCAGTTCACAGCCACAGGAAATTTCCTTGCTGTTTACCAAATTCGCAGAAATGCTGGACAGGGGCCTTTCCCAGACTGCGGCCAAGATTACCTCAGATATTAAATCTGACCTTCATCTCCTAGGCGCTTGCATTGAGTCGATTGAAACTAAAGTGAACGCCACGATCGATCGAGTTAATCTAAACACCAATCGTTTCCAGGAACTACACGATCAATTAGAGGGGGCCATGGCTAAAATCGACGACCTGGAAAATAGGTCAAGACGGCTCAACTTCAGAATCAGAGGCCTGCCAGAGACCATCACAGATATACCTGACGCGGTACTCTCCCTCATCAAACACCTCATTCCAGACATCAGAGCCCACAAACTGGAACTGGATCGGGATCACAGGGCCCTGGGCCCACCTCGATCTGATGGACTACCGCGTGACATTGTGGTCAAACCACACTACTACAATATCAAAGAAGAAGTCATGAGGAGAGCCCGCAACACCCCACAAATTCAGATTATGGGACACTCGGTACAAATTTTCGCTGATATCTCCCCTCTCACCATTCAGAAAAGGTGAGCACTCAAGCCCCTGCTGATGGTACTGATGCAGAAGAATATTAAATACTGGTGGCTTTTCCCCTTAAGCCTGAAGTTTGAATTCAAGGGCAAACCATTCAGATTCTCGACATTATGGGAAGGTAAGCCCCCTATGACCCTAGGTGGTGGCTTCTTCACTCCTTCTTGTTTACACTGTTGGTGGACTTTAACTTGCTGGCTCCCGGTGGCACCAATTCATCTTTTTGGACTTTATTTATTTTTTCATTTTGTTATCACTTTTAACATGCCTTGTTATACACATGTTTTGATTTATATATATATGCCTTTAACATATGGTATAGTGTATACATAATATATCATTCTTAATTTGTATTGATACTGGACAATTTTCCTCATACGTTGGTTCACACCTTTTGTATATTATATAGGTGATATTTGGTTCTTCATATAACATGTAACTGAATGGTTTATCTATTTATTATTTTTGACCTGAGATATGTCACATATGTTACTATGAATCCTTTTTTGAGTTTATAGCGCCACACTTTTTACACTTATAAATCATCAGAGACTCTGCCTGGTCGGATCACTCCTGCCTCCTTCTGACCATAAACAAACCAACTGCATGACAACAAGGGTTTAACTGGAGACTAAATGCTTCAATCCTCTAACATCACCTGACACTTCAACAGAGGCTGATGTGGCTGTACACCCCGAAGTAAATGTTACCAAAAAAAAAAAAAAGTGGAAGGTCCCCGTGGGGTTTTTAAGCAGCAATCAAAGAAAGGTTTTTGTAAAAAGATATATTTTTATTAGCAAAATACTCCGGACATGATTTAAAGAATACAAGAATTTAAAATATGAGCTCCGGTTTTACATAAAATGAGACATACTGGATAAATGTACAAATCAAGCAAATGAATTATCACATAATAAGTTACAGGGAGTGTGCATATAGTGCTACTCTGAACAATATTAGTTGTGGTTATGTTAATGCTTGCCGATAATAGAGAAGACCCCAATGCATTTCAACGTTATAGGGTCATGGTCTTCCTCAGGGGGTCCTTAAAACTCTGTAAGGGCATCAAAGAAAAATGATAAAGTGTTCTTTATATATTATTTAGTATATCTACTCTATAAAGTTTATAATGATCACTTGATATTTACCCTCAGTACCATATAAGCTCGTTTAGCCGGAGACATCTTAAAAGCTTTGGAAAAATCAGAAAAGTCCCACTTTGTGATCCTGGACTCCATTAAATCGTCGTCCCTGCCTGCATCCTAAGGGAAGGCAAAACTGACCCGTGGGGCTTACGAATGGTCACAGATGGGTGGCTCTCCTCCGCAAATGGAGGAGGAGGCAGGAAAAACAGAGCACCTATAAATTTATCATAATAAAAAGAATTTTTTTATGTCTTATCCATGATTTAGAAAATATCAAGTATATAGATATACTCATTTTAGTATACAAGGAGTTAATGTAGGGATCGTGGGGCAAAGATTGACAATGTTGAACATCTGAGGGTATACATTAATATGGCACATATGACTAGGAATTTGGATATCAATGCACCTCATGTATGTGTCCAAAATATAAAATAAGTGTCAAACCATGTTATAACTATATTAGACCTAAAATAGACCATGGTACTAGCGTATTAAGAATTAGTGGTGGTTAAAGGTTCAATGTGCCAAAAAGAGGAAATAGAAACATACAAATATGTGGTTTTACTTCACAAGAGGAAAGGAACGATTGTTACCGGAAGTGGAAAGAAGCAAAAACTTGCAAAATGAATCCTCTTCTCAAAAAGGATTACTAAAATGCAAAAGTGCAAAAACAAACAATGCATATGAGTGAACAAAGGCAAAAGAAGTATAGAATAAACAGCGCTTAGTTAGTGAAGTGAAAAAGAAAAATAATAAAGTGATAAAACATGACTGTGAGTCAGAGTCAAATATCAAAGAAAGGTGAATGCAGTGATGTGTAAGTTATGGTGGCCGGTATGTAACTGGCCACCCATATTGGTGCAGAGTTTGTGAATAAAGAAGGAGAGGTGGAAACCTGCTGTGAATCAAATATATGGGCTAAAAGGGAACAAAACTACCCCTTAGCCATTGCAGAGAAAGTGCCAAAAAACTTAGGCACTAAAAAACATTTGCATTAAACTAAAAAAGCTGAAGAAAAAAGCTCACCTAGTGATTGTAGCAGGAGGTATTAAGTATGTGTAACGTTCCACGAGGAAATGCACAATACCTAGTGGCCGGGGTCAACAGACATGTGCATAACAAGCCTTCAGTGGACAAAAAAAGAGTGTCAGATAGATAATAAAGGTTTCACAAACAAATTGACAGTGGTGCAGCATAGCCCTCTGTTTCCATATGTTCTTACCTGATGGGTTTGTTACTATCATGCTCTTGCAGGGATCAACTGAACTATCTGAGCAGGGAGTGTCCCTAGATATACTGCCTAAATTGGTGTGTGATTACTAACAGCTGCTTGGAATAAACCTACGATCAATCCCTCCAAAGGGAGGGGCCGTGGGGAGGCATACATGCATCCCCTCTGCGATCATCCCGGCGTTCCGGTGAGCGGATCGCTCCGGAAGCCTCCGACACCCCCGCCGTAAAAGACGAGGCTGGAGACAGAGCGCGCGCACGCGCGGTGAACGTATCGCCGGCCAATGGGCGGAGAGCCACCCCCGCGCATGCGCGCTGCCCGGACCCCAGTCCGGTGGTGTACACGGAACGCCACCGGCAGGGAAAAGAAGCTCCACCTAGTGGTAGATGGTAAAACCACGGGTGTTGCTGAAAAAGGGAGATGTAGATTAAAACATCTCCCTACCCTGCCGGGAAGCCGCCGAGTCAGAAATTGCATGGCCCAAAATAAAGGGGGAGGACAGAATGGTCATCCAGTGTCTGGGGGGAAAAAGAAAAAAAGGAGAAAAGAAAAAGTCAAAAATATATACATAGTCCTCCAATTAGGTTATACATCAATGTTCCGGAGTTATACAAACTAATGCAATTTTCAATGTATTCTTTAGCATTTGTACACATAATAAGCAGAAGGAGGGAAAAAGGGTATAAACTGCAAAAACTATAACAAAAAGAATAGATCCGAAACACATTTTATTATGGAAACCATTCCCAAGGGCTCTGGAGGGGGAGACCAGCAGAGAGGACAGATGAATAAATATTCATGAGGGTCGAGGGGTATGTTACAATAATATATTGTAATACTATAAATGTATATTTATTTTGTTTTTATCTTGTCTATATCGAGCCAAATTCTTTTTCAGATTAGACGGCAGATATTGTGTAGAAGAAGAGATCTAAATATCACTGACTGCTACTAGTAACAGAGAGTAGCAGAAGATGAATAGTATTTGAAAAATGACTGATATTTAAGAGAAGAAGGAGGTATGTTTATATACCCTCTTAGTCTTTCTCCCCACTTTCTCCCTCGGCTGTGTTCCTCTAATTTGTCTTCCCTGAGCTGAAGCCCTTGAGAAAGGGAGTGTACGAGATAGACTCATTTATGCCTGGATAGGAAGTTGCCCCCAATCTATAGATCCACTTTTGCTCAATTTGAAGAAGCCTTTTGTTCCAATCGCTGCCTCTTCCCGGAATATGGATCCGGTCTAGGGCAGCGAATGTAATTTTGGGCATTCTATAGTTGTGTTTGGTGACTACATGCCTTCCCAAGGGGAGGTAGATGTTGCCTATTTCCATGCTGTAAACATGTTTCGATGTTCGGCACCAACATTTTTGCCTGGTTTTGCCCACGTAAAATGCTCCGCTTTCACAGAACATCAAATATACCACTGCGGGGGTCTGGCAGTTTACAAAGTGTTTAGGTTTAAAGACCTGACCATTAGGGAGCGTAAAAACGTTTTCTTTTCTTATCCATAGACAGTGGGCACAGTGTCCGCAGGGAAAGGTACCATATGTCGAGCAATGTTTTTTAATGGATTTTCGATATTCACTTTTTACCAACTTATCTTTGAGGGATGCAGTGCGTTTAAAGGTAATGGAGGGAACAGGGGACACGAAGTGCCTCACCTTGTCATCGTCTGTAAGAATAGACCAGTGTTTAGTAATGATATTGCGAATTTGCTGATGTTGTCGTGAGTATCGTATAATTATACGTGAGGGGTCTGCTTCTTTCCTCCTCCTTGTTTGTGGTCTAAATAACAATGTTTCTCGGGCCTGAGAAAGGGTTCGATTGTATGCTTTTTTTTTAGGCAACAATGGCTGTAGCCCCTGTCGAGAAGTCGCTTCTGAAGCCTGTCGGCCTCAATTTTAAAAAGTGTGTCATCTGAACAGTTTCTTCTCAAGCGTAGCTACTGTCCATATGGTATGGAATTCTTGAGAGGGGTGGGATGAAAACTATCCGCGTGCAAGACGGTGTTTCCTGCTGTACTTTTTATGTACAGTGTGCTGGTTAGGTTTTCTTGTATGTCACGTTCGATTTTTACATCTAAGAAAGTCACAGACTTGGCATTGTAATTCATAGTGAATTTTAGGTTCAAACTATTTGTCAGGTCACCTTGAGGCTGGGTGACAGATGCACACCGTTGGGATCAGGAGTGCACCACAAGGCAGTGGACCCTACGGCTGAGGATGGGAGTCCGGGTGGTAAGGAAGGCAGGGCCGCTGGAACACCAACACGAATCCCACCGGGGTTAAGGCGTAGGATTCCCTGGGACGCGGAGTCTAAGAGCCAGCAGGTGTTCACCAGAGCCTCTAGTGGTGAGGATGGACTGGGCTGCAACTGGCTCCAGGTCGCGACCCCCAGCTCACACCCACAGTAGGCAACAGGAGGATAGGGATGGTAAAGGAATAAGCCAAGGTCAGGGCCACAAGCAGACAAGGACAACAGAGTTCACGCCAAGGTTCAGGGTCACAGGCAAACAGGGATAGTCGGGGACACGCCAGAGGTCAGGGTCACAAGCAGACAGGAATATTAGGGAACACACCAAGGTCGGTAAGAGAAACAAACGTAGAGCACACGGCAGGCAGGAACAGGAAGCCAAACACACAAAGGTTGATCAGCAGGGTTGGCCTCAGAGGCGTCACCAGCCTGGGGCCACAGGGGGCCCTGACCCCCCCAACATCCTACTGGGCCCCCCATGTGCCCCCCCAATTAATCCAGCAGCTGAAAGCCGACAGGAGGGAGAGACACAAACGGCATCTTTCTGTGACTGTCACAGCGCACTGATCTGCCTCCCTGTCCGGGTATCCCCACAGCACTACCCGTTTTCCTCTGCCACAAAACAGATGGATCTGTCAGAACACAGAGTGGGGGAAGGAGCCCCTTCTCAGGGCTGTCTTAATGCACAGGCTCTTCTGCAAACTGCCATGGGGTCCTTGGGGCATGGAGGGCCCTAGAAGTTTCCTCCCAGCAGTATTCTAGCAGTGGCAACAGTTCCCCTCACTTTGACCATCTCTTGCTACACTACAGGTGAGTTCTGTTATCTGTCTCTCAGCTGTCTTTAGTGCATTCTCCCTCCCCGGCATCTTCCTCCCCACCTCAGCCACTACTATCCCGTCCGGCACACAGATCTATCTCTGTCTGTCACACTGCCTCTCAGATCGTGGTTAGCCCTTGCTCCCTTCTCGCAGCTCTGCTGATTTACAGCCTCTTCCCCAGCCGGCCGGCCGAATTCTTTTCCTGACACTTTTCCTCACTCCCCTCAGCCTTCTTCCCCCTGTCTTCTCCTCTGCAGACACTTCACCTTCATGCAGGCGTGTGTTCCAGGATCTACAAACACTGCAAATGGCAGGAATCCCCCATCCTGTACACCCCCAACACTCTTTACTAGTTAATGGAAATCTGTCCCTCTCCCCCTCCCAGCCAGACAGCCCATTTACTTTTATTATACTGTGACTATTCCTCACCAGCCAACAGTATTCCCCATGCCCATCCCTCCCCAGTCCCCTTGACACCCAACTATTTGCCCCCCCCCCCCCCCACACACACACAAACACACACCCTTCCCTCATGCCAGCACAAATCCTCCTCCTTTTTTATCCTAATACAGACCAGGATCCTCCTCTTTCATTCCAGTTCTCTTCTACCCATCCCCCATCTTCTACCCACCTCCACTTCTCCCCCTTCCTCCTCCTCCCCCACCCCATGGTTCTCATTCCCATCTCTCCCCCCCCCGCCCCCCATTTTTTTCAGGGCTTAAGAAAGAACCCCGAGGTGGAGCATCTTACCATTGCTGTTGCTTGTGTGGGATGTGTACTGCACCAATCCCTGCTTACTCTCCTCCTCTATTCATCCCATATGATTGGTGCAGTACACATCCCACCCGCAAAAGCAGCAACAGTAATAAGATGCTCCACCTCAGAGTTAGTAGTCACCTAACCTGGCACTATTGTATATTACCTAACCTGGCACTACCACCTAACCTGCCACTATTACCTAACCTGGCACTACCACCTAACCTGGCACTACCACCTAACCTGGCACTACCACCTAACCTGGCACTATTACCTAACCTGGCACTACCACCCTAACCTGGCACTATTACCTAACCTGGCACTATTACCTAACCTGGCACTACCACCCTAACCTGGCACTATTACCTAACCTTGCACTATTACCTAACCTGGCACTGCCACCTGACCTGGCACTGCCACCTGACCTGGCACTGCCACCTAGCCTGCCACTACCACCTAACCTGGCACTATTGTATATCACCTAACCTGGCACTATTACCTTACCTGGCACTATTACCTAACCTGGCACTATTACCTAACCTGGCACTACCACCCTAACCTGGCACTATTATCTAACCTGGCAGTACCACCCTAACCTGGCACTATTACCTAACCTGGCAGTACCACCCTAACCTGGCACTATTACCTAACCTGGCAGTAGCACCCTAACCTGGCACTATTACCTAACCTGGCAGTAGCACCCTAACCTGGCACTATTACCTAACCTGGCAGTACCACCCTAACCTGGCACTGTTACCTAACCTGGCACTACCACCAAACCTGGCACTACCACCCTAACCTGGCACTACCACCAAACCTGGCACTACCACCCTAACCTGGCACTATTACCTAACCGGGCAGTACCACCCTAACTGCCACTATTACCTAACCTGGCATTACCACTCAACCTGGCTCTACCACCCTAACCTGACACTACCACCCTAACCTGGCACTATTACCTAACCTGGCATTACCACCTAACTTGGCACTGCCACCTAGCCTGCCACTAACACCTAACCTGGCACTATTGTATATCACCTAACCTGGCACTATTGTATATCACCTAACCTGGCACTATTATATATCACCTAACCTGGCACTATGTCACCCCAATCTGGCAGTATACTACCCTAACATCACTTGACGTCTACATACGGTGCGCTGCCTGTCCGCCTGGGGGGAGGGATGTCAGATATAGGATCCACCCCAGGTGCCAATTTTGAAAACCTATTATCATTTTCCTTCCACTTCACAATTATGTGCCACTTTGTGTTGGTCTATCACATAAAATCCCAATAAAATACATTTACGTTTTTGGTTGTAACATGACAAAATGTGGAGAATTTCAAGGGGTGTGAATACTTTTTCAAAGCACCGTATGATATATGTGTGTGTGTGTGTGTGTAAATATAATTTTATATATATATATATATATATATATATATATATATATATATATATATATATATACACACACACATTCTTATAGTTGGCCCCTCTACTTTTGTCCCTGTCCCCCCATGTGCCCCCCCTAAATATGAAAGCTGGAGACGCCACTGGCTGGCCTGCAGTGCAGAGGTTAATATAGAGTTCTCTGATAGGAGCTGGGGTGGTGCCATGCTAGAGGAGAGTTAATAAAAGCAGTCAGGTGAGAGTCAGCTGGTCTTTAGAGATGAACACATGGAGACAGGTAAGCTAATAGACAAAACTCTATTGCATAACCATGACACTATTTGTATTGATCTGATTGAAAATTGGATCAGTACTTCCTCGGAGCCTTCCCAGATGACGAGGATGTCATCAATGTACCTGAGCCACTTAATGACGTGGCCCAGGTACATCTCGAAACCCTCGTCACTGGAAAGTGATCGCTCCCACTCCCCCAGGTACAGATTGGCGTAGGATGGGGCACAACATGTCCCCATCGCTACGCCCTGCAACTGGAGATAGTGGGAGCCATCAAAGCAAAAATAATTGTTATTGTAATGAACCCGAAGGTATGGGATTATACAAAACTTCTCCATACCCCACAATACCTGCATGAGAATTGATCACTTTTTTATTCTGCAAAATCACATCTCGTTAGTGAACAAGGCAATCATCAGAGACTCTGCCTGGTCGGATCACTCCTGCCTCCTTCTGACCATAAACAAAACAACTAAACAACAACAAGGGTTTAACTGGAGACTAAATGCTTTAATCCTTGGCAATCCCACCCATGCCAGCGAGATCGAAAAACACATCCAGGAATATTTCTTATTTAATGATGTCGATAACATATCCCCTATCACTCTCTGGGCAGCACATAAAACCGCAATCAGGGGTAAACTTATCCAAATGTCCTCTAGGTTATGTAAAGCCCGACACCTTGAAATTAACAGGCTGGAAGGGGAGTTCGCCTCTCTTGGTAGACAACATAAACATAAGCCCTCCACTGACTCGGCAGCAAAACTTGAAGCAGCGCGCACAGCTCTAAATTTGGCTCTCACTGCCATAGCAGAAAAGAGTCTACGCTGGGAGGGTGGGAGGTTTTACTATCAGAAAGACAAGTTAGGTCCTTTGCTGGCGCATAAGCTGACTCCTAAAGTTAGACATCGCTCCTTTCCTAAAATACAACTACGCAATGGAACCCTCACACAAAACCCACAGAAAATCTTGGAAGCTTTCCATGACTTTTACCGCCTGTTGTACAGCAGGGAGGGGAAGGACTCCCCACCCAGCCTGACCGATTCCTTCCTAAACTCCCTGAAGATCCCCACAATATGGGATCGCCACAGGGATTGTTTGGAGACTCCTATATCCGCGGAGGAAATCTCTCTGGTCATAAAAAACTAAAAAATAACTCTGCTTCTGGCCCTGATGGCTTTTCTTTCCCATATTACAAGCATTTTGCCCCACTACTCTCCCCTTACCTGGCTCGATTCTTTAACCACTTGCCGCCCGCCCTATTACCAAATGACGGCGGCAAAGTGGTTTGATATCCCTGACCGGACGTCATATGACGTGATCAGGATATCGAGCCGCTGCGCGCCCCTAGGCGCGGCGATCATTGTTGCGGGGTGTCAGTCTGACACCCTGCAACACCGATCTAGGTAAAGAGTCTCCATCAGAGAGAGAGAGTGCGTCCAATCACGGCTGATCACGATGTAAATAGAAAGAGCCGGTGATCGGCTTTTCCTCACTCGCGTCTGTCAGACGCGAGTAGAGGAGAGCCGATCGGCTGCTCTCCTGACGGGGGGGGGGGGGGGTCTGTGCTGATTGTTTATCAGCACAGCCCCCCTCAGATCCCACCCAGGACCACCAGGGAAGCCATCCACACTGGACCACCAGGTATGCCCCTAGACCCCCAGGGAAATACCACTATGTGCCCAGGCAGCTGCCAATCTGTGCCCAGACAGCTGCCAATCAGTGCCCACTCCAATGCCTACCACTGCCAGTGCCACCGGGGATGCCCATCAGTGCCGCGTATCAGTGCCACGTATCAGTGCCCATCAGTGCCCAGCAGTGCCACCTATCAGTGCCCAGCAGTGCCGCCTATCAGTGCCACCCTATCAGTTCCCAGCAGTGCCGCCTTTCAGTGCCCATCAGTGTCACCTATCAGTGCCACCCAGAAGTGCCCATCAGTGCCGCCTATCAATGCCCATCAGTGCCGCATATCAGTGCCCGCTCATTGGTGCCACCGTATCAATGCCTGTCAGTGCCATCTTATATTTCTAAAGAAAAATTTGCGCTAGGTGTGCAAACAATAACTAAATAAATGTACCTGTGAAAGAATTTCCTGCAGCTAAGCACTATACCTTGATAAGGGCACTACTAAATAGATATAACAAAAAGTGCAGCGCTGGATATATATACAAAAAAAACAGAAATTGATATTACTATTAGAGGACCAACAACTTTCTTATGTGATCCAAAAATGATGAAAGAAAATAATAAAATAAACAATATCATAAATGAGTGCTCCACTATAGTGATATATGTGCGTGATTAATACCAATTTTTTATCCACATATTTTTGAAAAAGTCCATAAATACAAAAAATACAAAAAAAATATACAAAAAAGTGTCCAAAGGAGCGGTTAAATGTGACTTTCTATAAATAAAAAATCCGTGACTGTCACCGTGTTGAACTCCCATCACCTGGTATAGATTGAAGGCTTACCAGACAGCCTCTGATCAGAGGCATAGAGCTAACAGCTTGGGGTTTTCACTCCACAGCGACTGGAACTTTATCTGGGATGATGGATGTAGATCAACAAACGATCACCGCAGGCCTCCAGACAGCGGTACAATCAGGGAAAAAAAACTCTCACCGATATGGAGGTATTCAAGAGAAAAGAGAAAACTCCAATGGTGTAGAACGTTTTAACTCTTGTTTATTAAAAAACGCCACACTGGCATCCATAGAACACTTTTCCTTGCAAGGAATCAATACAGCTTTAAAAACGAAACTCCGCGCATGCGCCGTCGGTACGAGTGCCATCTTATCAGTGCCCATCAGTGAAAGAGAAAACGTACTTGTTTACAATTTTTTTTAACAGAAACAAAAGCAAAACTTTTATTTTTTTCAAAATTTTCAGTCTTTTTTTATTTGTTTAGCAAAAAATAAAAACCGCAGAGGTGATCAAATACCACCAAAAGAAAGCTCTATTTGTGGGAACAAAATGATAAAAATGTAGTTTGGGTACAGTGTAGCATGACCGCGCAATTGTCATTCAAACTGCGACAGCGCTGAAAGCTGAAAATTGGTCTGGGCAGGAAGGTGTCTAAGTGCCCTGTATTGAAGTGGTTAATCATCTTTGAACTGGAGCGCAACTAGACACGGCCCTAAATTCGGCTTTTATCACAGTAATACCTAAACCTGGCAAAGACACTAGTTGCACTGCTAATTACCGCCCCATATCATTGATAAATAATGACCTAAAAATGTTAACAAAAATTATGGCAGATAGACTATCCAACTTTATTGGCCCTTCTATCCACAAAGATCAGGTAGGCTTTATGCCTGGACGACAGGGACCTGATCAGATCAGAAGAGCAATTGATATAGTCTTCTTACTGGGGTCTGGATGGGACAAGGGGCCCCAACAAAAGGGGCTCTTGCTTTCTCTAGACCTCATGAAAGCATTCGACTCTGTCTCATGGTCTTTCCTGTTCCCGACTTTACTAAAATGGGACTTTGGCCAATACTTCATGAACACGATTAGGGCACTCTACTCCACACCAGAGGCGAAAATCAAAATGCAGGGATACTACTCAACACCCTTCCCAATTCTAAACGGTACGAGACAGGGCTGTCCCTTATCCCCACTGATCTTCGCTTTGGTCATTGAAACCCTAGCTATCGCAATCAGAGACAACCCTGATATACAAGGAGTTCAGTGCGGGCCACAAACCCACAAATGCGCTCTCTTCGCGGATGATTTATTACTCTTTATCACCTCACCCCTTACGTCGTTGCCAAATATATGCAGGGTTCTTGATGATTTTGGCAGAGTAGATGACCCTCCTGCCACGCATCCTTTACTTATTTAGATCACTTCCTATCCCCATATCCAAGGATCATCTCAGGAAATTCCAATTTGAAATCATAAAATTTATTTGGGGAGCAAAGGGCCACAGAATGGCCAAAGGACCCTGTATAGGAATAAAAACCAGGGAGGGGTTGGTTTACCTAACCTTCTCTGGTATTATATGGCAGCTCAGCTATCTTAACTCTCCACTTTATATTCTAAAATAGCTCACCCTGACTGGGTACACATGGAAAGACAAGCTGTCCCACAATACACCCTGGACTATATCCTTTGGTGTACTGCTAAATCCAGACCTGCTATCATGGCCCCAACGCTCTCCCATTCCCTAGTTCTATGGGACTCTCTCAAAACTAATCCACACCTGATCTCGCTCTGGCACCCACTGTCTCATATTTTTCAAAACCCCTTGTTCCCTCCCAGCTTAAACATTGCAGCCTTCCGGTGGTGGTTAGATAAAGGACTATATAGGATAGGACACTTTGTCAACCCAGTGGGTCCTCTCACTCTGGCCCACTGTATGAATAAACTCGACATGCCAAAATCGGAAAGGTTTAGATACCACCAAATAGCCCATTTCATCTGGTCCATTCGGTCATCCACACCCACCCCACTCTCGATCACGGACTATGGTGGTGCGGTCAAGCCATGGAGCAGAGGGGGGGGAATATCGGTGATATACCGATCACTTGCTAGGGCTGAGACCAAAACGCTCTATGTGAGAGAATGGGAAATTGACCTACAACATAATTGGAGCATCGAGGAATGGCATAGAGCATTGACTGCGGCTTCTAAGGGCATTCTAAATATAGCACTAGTTGAGGCAAATTTGAAAGTCCTAATGAGGTGGTATATGGTCCCCCAAAAAATTGCCAAAATATATCCGAACGCCTCCCCTCTGTGCTTCCGCGAATGCGAACACGTTGGGTCGATGCTACACGTTTGGTGGGACTGTCCCAAAATTTGGGGCTTATGGAATAAAATATTCCACACCATTAAGAAAATTACAGGCCTACCGATCCAACAGACCACTCAACATGATCTCCTAAACTTCCCTATCCCCAAAATCCCTAAACTAGTCGAAGGCCTGATCATGTGTATTTTCCTTGGGACCAAGCTAATGATTGCTAGGGCTTGGAAGCAACCCACGGTTTCCTTCCTCTTGGTCAAATGGAAGATATCATGGATCATGAATCAGGAGAACAGTTAGCATCCTCTTGGATACTGTTGACAAACATGAGGCCATCTGGGAGCCCTGGACTAGATATCTTTTCCAGACATCTGCCACCCCTAGCTGATTTGGATTTGTGTAGATGAGCAAGTTCCACACCGTCTTCTAAAGCTTGTGCTTCTCATTTTTTTTTTCTTTTTTTTTTTTCTCTCTCTCCTGTCCTTTCCTCTTTTCTTTCTCTCCCGCTTCTTCTCACTATCGTACTAGTACAACTGCAGGCATTCCCCTCTGGGACACTATCTCTATCTTGTCACATATTGCAAAAGAATGGTTTCTACTTCTCTCCTTTTTAGCAGTTGGAATATCTCTTGGTCCTCTTTTATCTAATACCTCCTGCTAAGTGGACATTCACATGTTTGTCCTTTTTTCGCTACTAACAGTCCACCCACTTGCCTAGACAAAGCAGCCCTGCTGGGTCTTTCAATCTTCGCAGGGGTGTTTTCTCTTCATTTATCTCTGATTGAATATTTTTTTTCTGTTCCTTCTGCTTTTTGCATATTCTTGTATTCATTGAGGTATAGGGGGGGAGGTGCTGCGCTAACCAGAAGAAAGCTGTAAATCTCTGTCTGTGGTCAATTAATAAAATGACATAAAATCGCATAATAAATCGCATAAATCGCATAAATAGGTGTTGACACTAAAAACATTCAAGTCTTAATAATCAGCATCATGTGTATGTGAAAAAAGTGCATAAAAAATCCTTTTCAGTTGGTATATACTAAATGACAAAAAAAAAAAAATCGCATGTAAAATCGTGAATAATTCTCAATAAAAATACATAGAATAAATCAGAAATAATCATCAAAAACATATCCTTATAAATGGTGCAAAACGTACAAAGTGCCAGTGCTTAAAGGTGATCTAGATATCGCAAATAAAACACATCAATCCAACTCAATATGGATAATAAATAATATAAATAAATGTCCCAATAATAGTGATATAAAATATATTGTGCTGGCCTGCGAAACAAATGACCAATGACATGCCAGTAAGTGCAGCAAACTTAAAGTGCCAGTGTAAAAGTCATTGAAGGTGCAAAAGCAAGTTCTGGTGTATTCAACAAAACAACAGTGGGGTGTCTGGGATGCAATTCACTCAGTGTCCTCTTCGTGCATAAAACACTAATGTAAGCAGTGGCCCCTTACCTAGCGGTGCTAGGTCAACCGAATGAACTGTAGCTAAAACGCCAGGTCCTGAGCCTCCATCGCGTCCCTATATCCACGCTTGCCGGTGTTGGGTTATCCTAATGGCAGCTGATTACAAGTGGCTATGGTCCTATCAGGGGTCCTGGACCAGCGCGGATCCTAGCTCAGCCTCCACATCTCAGGTATGTATGTACAGGAATATGCAGGACAAAGGTACTTGATAGTGAAGTATGTCTTAACCAGGTAATGCTTTATTAAAAATCTTTAAGTAGATGTACTCACATAAAAACAATGCAGAGCAAACCTCTCTCCTACGAGCAGCGAACTCGTTCTGTGTCTAGCAATGTGAAACAGCCTATTCCGTCCCTACACGAGTCATCACCGATCATGTGACTTCTTCAGGGGATGAGCAAAATAGGCTTATTGTGGACTTAAATAGTCTCTCCCATAGGGATTAATGGGCGGCCATTTTCTCGTAGCCACGCCGGCGATTACTGGGTCTCACATGGGCGCGGCCATTTTCTAGGTTAGAAACAACACATGGGTCTCACATGGGCGCGGCCATTTTGTAGGTTAGAAACGACTACCTGATCTTAACCAAGCTAATTACTAGGTGTCTGATGGGCGCGGCCATTTTATAGGTTAGAGAAGACTTTATACTCATACCAAGGCAAATAGATACCGAATTGGCTGTATGTCTATGTAACGATATATTGCGTTGCTCATAAATATGGCTTAATGATATACAGAGGGGCTAATTGGCCAGAGACGGACGCATAGGTGGGCATATATTAAAAAAGAGAGAGATCCCGTTGTATTGGAAGCTAAAAAATGCCAAATGGTCGGAGGCTACCACTAAAAGTGCATACATGGAAATTTTAATTCGTAAAATATATTGAAAGGTAATAAAAAGGCTAAAATTAAGGAGAGGTGGTGGGGGGAGAGGGGAAAGGGAGAGGGGGGATGGGGAAGGGAGGGGGAAAAGGAGGGGGGAGACGTAAGGAGGTAATGGAAGGAGGGGGGGCGGGTAGCGAATAAATCTATGATGATAAATCACAACATGTACTAATAATAACAATATCCAAGGGCATAAGAAGGAGGGAGAGGGAGGGCCAAAACATATTCTTAAAATACTGGTGAGAGAAAAAAAGAGAGCTGGTAATGTACACTCCTATTAAAAATCGCTTAAAAAGCAGTTCAAATCAAATTCGATGTTCAAACCTCTGGGTGCAAAAGTATCTAGGGTGAAAATCCACTTAGATTCGAGCTGGCTGAGGGTCCTAACCTTATGTCCCCCCCGCCAGTGTCTGACATATGGTTCAATTCCCCAAAATTTTAATTGTGTGGGGTCTTTGTTGTGACACAGCAGGAAGTGTTTAGAAACACTATGTTTGTCATACCCATTCAAAATATTCTTCACGTGTTCTTTGATCCTAACTCGAAGGGGTCTTTTTGTGTGGCCTATATACTGTAGGCCGCAACTGCATTCTGGGGCGTATACCGCTCCTTCCGTGTTACAACAGATAAATTCTTTTATTTCATATGTCTCCCCTGTACTAGTCGACGTAAAGTGGGACTTCTTCTCATTGGGGCGCCTAGTTCTCAAACATGCAAAGCACCTTTTGCAAGGGAAGAAACCATTCCGGGTAAAGAAGGAGATTACTTTCTTTGGTGGATCAATTATGTTTTTCACAATTTTGTCTCTAAGGGTAGGTGCTTTCTTGTAAATGAACCTGGGATTGGGGGGTAACTTATCCTGTAATTCCTTATCTGCCAGAAGTATATGCCAGTGTCTCTTGATAATCTTCTCAATTCTCTTGTGTTGGGCATTGAAGTCCAAGATTATCGGTGCTACCGCTAATGTCGTTTCATTTCTGCTTTTATCTCTGATTAATTCTTTTCGGTCCATTTCCTTGACTTCCAGTATTTTGTCTCTTATGAATTGTTGGTCGTAGCCTTTCTTGGCGAATCTCTGCGCAATCAGTTCTGCTTGTTCTAGATAAATATTAAGGTGGGTACAGTTCCGTCTTACCCTCATAAGTTGACCTTTAGGGACATTAAACAGCCAATTCCTGTGGTGGCAGCTTTCAATAGGGAGATAACTGTTCCTGTCCACCGTTTTAAAGTGCGTGCGTGACCATAGTATACCGTTTTCTTGTATGATGTCTAAATCTAAAAATGTCACTTTTTCATCACTGGCCTCCCAAGATAATTTAATATTTCTATCATTGATGTTAAGGTTTTCCAAAAAACTGGTGAGCTGATCTAGTTCACCTTTCTAGAGTATAAAGACATCATCGATATATCTCTTGTAAATGGCTAGTTCGGTGGGCCTGTCTCTAAAAACATTCTGTTCCTCCCACTGGGCCATGAAGAGGCCTGCCACGCTTGGGGCAAATTTAGCTCCCATCGCTACTCCTGTTTGTTGATAGTAGTAATTCTTGTCATACCAGAAATAGTTGTTCTTGAGGCAGAAAGTCTAAGCATTTCACTATGAACTTCCTTTGGACGCATGGTAGCTTGGTGTATGACCTAAGGCCCCATTTTGTGGCTTCGCATGCTTGATGGTGAGGTATCACTGTATATAGGGATGAGACATCCGCAGTAGCCATAATCCATGGACCTGTTTCTTTTGGGACATCTTCTAGTATTTGCAACATCTGCTTGGTGTCTCTGAGGTATGCCTCTGTGTTCTGGACCGCTGGCTGTAGGAAATAATCTATATATTGCCCGATTCTCGATGTCAGTGAGTCTATCCCATTTACAATCGGTCTTGGTGGTGGGTTAATTTTATCTTTATGAATTGTTGGCAATGAATATATGATCGGGGTCCTACAGGAATCAGGTATCAGATATCTGGCTTCTTTTTTATTCAGTATGTTTCTCTTTACTCCTAAGCACACCACCTTTTCTAGTGCTTTTCTGCACTTGAACATCGGGTTACTTAATAATCTGCTGTAAGTTGTCTCATCTCCCAGCATCTTGGTCATACTGCTGTGGTATTGCTCTTTCGATAGAATCACAATTCCTCCTCCCTTATCTGCTGGTCGTATAACCAAGTCTTTCCTTCTTGTTAGTTTCTTGATACCACTCTTTATGTGGCTTGGTTCTTCTCTTTTCTTGATTTTTAAATCTTTAATATCATCTAAAACTACTTTTTTAAAAACCTCAGTATACTTGTTGTTCTTTATTGAAGGGTTAAAAACAGATTTGTTTCGTAGTGTACTATGCACAATCTCCTCATCACAAGACTCTATATGTCTAGGCCTTGGTGGCTTTCCTGCAATGTACTTGGCAATATTAAGTTTCCTTACGAATTTCTGAATCCCTAGAAAGGTTTGGAATTTGTCCAAGTTCTTGGAGGGTGCATATTTTAATCCTTTATCTAGAACCCCTATTTCCTCATGTGTCAACGTTTGGCCGCTCAGATTAACCCTCTCCTTTCACTCCCTTTTTCTTTTGCTCTCTCTTTCCAGATCGCTTTCCTCTCTTCTTTCTTGACTTCTTCTGTGGCTTCTGTTTTCGTCTATATGTCTCGGGGGAGGGTTCTCCCGGCCTCTGTCTAAAAAAGGCGCAGAGATTCGCCAAGAAAGGCTACGACCAACAATTCATAAGAGACAAAATACTGGAAGTCAAGGAAATGGACCGAAAAGAATTAATCAGAGATAAAAGCAGAAATGAAACGACATTAGCGGTAGCACCGATAATCTTGGACTTCAATGCCCAACACAAGAGAATTGAGAAGATTATCAAGAGACACTGGAATATACTTCTGGCAGATAAGGAATTACAGGATAAGTTACCCCCCAATCCCAGGTTCATTTACAAGAAAGCACCTACCCTTAGAGACAAAATTGTGAAAAACATAATTGATCCACCAAAGAAAGTAATCTCCTTCTTTACCCGGAATGGTTTCTTCCCTTGCAAAAGGTGCTTTGCATGTTTGAGAACTAGGCGCCCCAACGAGAAGAAGTCCCACTTTACGTCGACTAGTACAGGGGAGACATATGAAATAAAAGAATTTATCTGTTGTAACACGGAAGGAGCGGTATACGCCCTAGAATGCAGTTGCGGCCTACAGTATATAGGCCGCACAAAAAGACCCCTTCGAGTTAGGATCAAAGAACATGTGAAGAATATTTTGAATGGGTATGACAAACATAGTGTTTCTAAACACTTCCTGCTGTGTCACAACAAAGACCCCACACAATTAAAATTTTGGGGAATTGAACCATATGTCAGACACTGGCGGGGGGGACATAAGGTTAGGACCCTCAGCCAGCTTGAATCTAAGTGGATTTTCACCCTAGATACTTTTGCACCGAGAGGTTTGAACATCGAATTTGATTTGAACTGCTTTTTAAGCGATTTTTAATAGGAGTGTACATTACCAGCTCTCTTTTTTTCTCTCACCAGTATTTTAAGAATATGTTTTGGCCCTCCCTCTCCCTCTTCTTATGCCCTTGGATATTGTTATTATTAGTACATGTTGTGATTTATCATCATAGATCTATTCGCTACCCCCCCCGCCCCCCCTCCTTCCATTACCTCCTTACGTCTCCCCCCTCCTTTTCCCCCTCCCTTCCCCATCCCCCCTCTCCCTTTCCCCTCTCCCCCCACCACCTCTTCCCTCCCCCCCCCCCGGTTTGCCTTCCCTCCTTTTCCTTATGATTGCACTGTAGTTGAGATTGTAGGTATTTCATGTGATATTTATACGAGTATACATGATATGAAATAGCCCATTCCATCATCCCTCCGCGGCTATTTTAATTTGAATTTTACTGGATATTCCAGCTATTTGCACCTTAACCCTGCATATATTTTAATCATATTTTATTAAATAATTAAATTTTAGCCTTTTTATTACCTTTCAATATATTTTACGAATTAAAATTTCCATGTATGCACTTTTAGTGGTAGCCTCCGACCATTTGGCATTTTTTAGCTTCCAATACAGCGGGATCTCTCTCTTTTTTAATATATGCCCACCTATGCGTCCGTCTCTGGCCAATTAGCCCCTCTGTATATTATTAAGCCATATTTATGAGCAACGCAATATATCGTTACATAGACATACAGCCAATTCGGTATCTATTTGCCTTGGTATGAGTATAAAGTCTTCTCTAACCTATAAAATGGCCGCGCCCATCAGACACCTAGTTATTAGCTTGGTTAAGATCAGGTAGTCGTTTCTAACCTACAAAATGGCCACGCCCATGTGAGACCCATGTGTCATTTCTAACCTACAAAATGGCCACCCCCATGTGAGACCCAGTAATGGCCGGCGTGGCAACGAGAAAATGGCCGCCCATTATTCACTATGGGAGAGACTATTTAAGACCACAATAAGCCTATTTTGCTCATCCCCTGAAGAAGTCACGTGATCGGTGATGACACGCGTAGGGACGGAATAGGCTGTTTCACATTGCTAGACACAGAACAAGTTCCCTGCTCGTAGGAGAGAGGTTTGCTCTGCATTGTTTTTATGTGAGTACATCTACTTAAAGATTTTTAATAAAGCATTACCTGGTTAAGACATACTTCACTATCAAGTACCTTTGTCCTGCATATTCCTGTACATACATACCTGAGATGTGGAGGCTGAGCTAGGATCCGCGCTGGTCCAGGACCCCTGATAGGACCATAGCCACTTGTAATCAGCTGCCATTAGGATAACCCAACACCGGCAAGCGTGGATATAGGGACGCGATGGAGGCTCAGGACCTGGCGTTTTAGCTACAATTCATGCGGTTGACCTAGCACCGCTAGGTAAGGGGCCACTGCTTACATTAGTGTTTTATGCACGAAGAGGACACTGAGTGAATTGTATCCCAGACACCCCACTGTTTTGTTGAATACACCAGAACTTGCTTTTGCACCTTTAATGACTTTTACACTGGCACTTTAAGTTTGCTGCACTTACTGGCATGTCATTGGTCATTTGTTTCGCAGGCCAGCACAATATATTTTATATCACTATTATTGGGACATTTATTTATATTATTTATTATCCATATTGCGTTGGATTGATGTGTTTTATTTGCGATATCTAGATCACCTTTAAGCACTGGCACTTTGTACGTTTTGCACCATTTATAAGGATATGTTTTTGATGGTTATTTCTGATTTATTCTATGTATTTTTATTTAGAATTATTCACATGAAGTAGTGTTTATGTCCCTTTGTGCACCTACACATGATTATCTAGATTTATATGTTTTTAGTGTCAACACTTATTTATGCGATTTTACATGCAATTTTTTTTTTTGTCATTTAGTATATACCAACTGAAAAGGATTTTTTATGCACTTTTTTCACATACACATGATGCTGATTATTAAGACTTGAATGTTTTTAGCTCCCATGCTTCTCGACTATAAAGTTTGGCAGCCACAGTTGCTGGGCCCCTATCTTGTTACGCAATGGTACGTAAGGCAGCTGGCATGGCTAATATAGGAGTGACTTTTATATCCTCTCATTTAGAGTCAACATCCTCCCCAGGGTGTTCTACCGGCTCAGTTTGTCCAGCTATCTCCTACTCTAGCTGCCTTAGGTGATCCCTGAATCTCACCTCTTCAGGGAAGCCTATCACGCCGCCAACTAACTAAACTTTTATCACCTACACAGGTTGAACTGGATGGACTATTGTCTTTATTCAACCTTACCAACTATGTAACTTCCATCAGCTCATCCCCCTCCCAGTTATAACCTTTTGTACCACTTGCCGAACCCTATTAGATTGTAAGCTCTTATGAGCAGGCCCTTCTTAACCCTGTTGTATTACATTGTATTGTAACTGTACCGTCTCTTTATATTGTAAAGCACTGTGCAAACTGTTGGCGCTATATAAATCCTGTATAATTGTAGCACTGACCACCCCCTGTGCAGCAGAACAAAAAGGGCTTATAATGAATATAATGCCGCGTACACACGAGCGGACTTTATGGCAGACTTTGCCCGGCGGACTTTTCAACTTACTTTACGATGGACTTTCTGAATGAACGGACTTGCCTACACACAGTCCACCAAAGTCTGTCGAATTCGTACGTGATGACATACGACCGGACTAAAACAAGGAAGTTCATAGCCAGTAGCCAATAGCTGCCCTAGCGTGGCTTTTTGTCCGTCGAACTAGCATACAGACGAGCGGACTTTTCGACCGGACTCGATTTCGACGGATTAATTTAAAACATGTTTCAAATCTAAGTCCGTCCAACTTTTGAAAAAACAAAGTCCGCTGGAGCCCACACACGATGGAATTGTCTGACGAAATCCAGTCCGCTGGGCAAAGTCTGCCGTAAAGTCTGCTCGTGTGTACGCGGCATTAAAGTCTCTTGTCTTCTTTCTTCAGCTAGCTCATTAGACTGCTCTATTTGTAATCCAGTGAGTGAGCAAATGGTAAGGTAATGTAAGGTGGTAGATAACTGTAAACTTGATTATGTGAAACACTTGCAAACTTCTTCTTCTATAAAGAGTGCAACCAGACCGTCACTCAGTGTAAAGTGAAGTACATGCTTTGGAGCCTGGTTCAACACAGTCTATTTAAGTGAGACCGCTCCGTAGAACTACAGGTCTCCGCAACACTCTGAAATCATCTGTACCGTAGCAAAGTATTATATAAATCTTGGGCAACAGCCCTCTCACCAATCTGGGCTCAGACGATTGTACTGCTGCGCTTCTATGAACTCAGTCCCGCTCCAAGCTTGCGTTGTCACACCGCACCGCTTCCTCAGATAGCCGGTGACTGTAATGTAGGAAACCTCAACCGTTCTGTACTGCAGACCAATCCTCGTGCTCAATCAGCATGGCAATTTACAGGGATCCCTCTGGGGCAGGCGATCCGCTCTCCGCTGTAGGCCGCAGGCTTCCCCAGCCCTGGGGCACACACACAGCCCTTCTGCTGTGTGTAAGATGGCGTCCGGAGAGAGAGAGAAAATGTGCCACGCCTGTACCTTTTATTTTCCTACCCGGCAGTCTCTTTTGTGGCCTGGCATTGTGGGTAGGTGAACTGGGCATTGTGGGTAGGAAGTTCCTTGACTGTTTCAACACATGAGTCACTTGAACATTGAACTACATTTCCCCTAAGGCTTTGTAATGCTGTCTCTCAGAATAAGAATAAAAGTTCTAACAGCATTAGCAACAAAAAGGACACTAGAGGGAGCCATTCTCTAACTTATAAACATCACATTATTCAGCATGATAACTGGGTTACAAAACCCCCGCTACATATTAATAATAATAATTGGGACAGGGCATTGGCATGCCCATTAAGCTTCCCTGGCTGATATTGTATTTTGAGCTTGAGCTTGGCCAGGTGGGCTGCCCACCTCTGATCTAAGGCCCCCAACTTAGAGGTTTCTGGATATACAAGGGGTTCACTCTGTGAAATTCAATCTGTGAATTTCTCTGTGATGGCACAAACCAAGGCGAGTAACTTTTTTTTTTGTTTGTTTTTTGTTTTCCCCTTTTTATTGGTTGAACTAAATGGACTTGTGTATTTTTTTCAACCAGACTAAATATGGAACTATGTAAGCTTGAACGAGCTGTAATTGTGAGGATTTGTTTCAGTGGGTCATAGACTCCGACTGGCGGAAGCTATCACTCTTTCTTTGCCATCCTGCACGTAGACCAGGACAACCCCCAGATCCTGTAGGCTCCCATCCGTATACACCCAGAACAGCAAGATGTAGTCTACGTAGGCCAGCAAGGGAGCCAAGGTCAGTCTCTGCTTTAGTGTCTTAAAGGCCTGTTGCTGGGGTTCCTGCCATTGGGCATGTATAGAAGGTGACGTTCCACCTTTTCTTTGGGTGCTGTGTCCATACAACAACTGAGTAAGGGGGGGCAGCTATCTGGGTGGACCATGGGTTAAACTGCTGGTAGTACCTTACCAGGCCCAAGAAGGAGGACAGCTCCATTACAGTCCTTGGAGGGTGCCAGTCCTGGACAGCTTGCACCTTGGCTGGGTCGGACTAGACACCTCCAGCCTCGACAATGTGCCAAAAGTACTGTATCTTTTATCTCATTAAGTGGCACTTGCTAGGTTTGAGTTTTAGTCCGTATTGTACCAAGCGAGAGAACACCTGGACCAGATGTTTAATATGTTCTTCAAATGTCTTAAAGAAGAAGATGAAGTAATTGAGATAAACTAACACAGTCTACAAATGGAAGTCCCCATGACATCTCTCCAAAGGCCATGCGTTTAAATTTGAATAGTCTCAAAGGTCTTGAAGGCGGTCTTCTCTTGGTCTTGGTCCCGCACCAGATCCAGGGTGGAGAAGAACTTAGCTTATCCAAGGACCAGAGATTCCTCAACCAGAGGAAGTGGGTAGGCACCCCTGTGAGTGCATGTGTTTAGCTTACCGTAGTCCACATGAAACCATAGGCTTCCATCCTTCTTTCGCACCAGGACAACAGGAGCCATGGATTGCAGGTTTCTTTGATCACACCACTCTGAAGCATGTCATGGATCAGCTCTTTAACCACCTGACACAATGATGGAGGAATGTGAGGATACCACTCCCAGAACATCCCCCCGTGTATATGGGGTGGTTGATGGCTTTGGTGAACCCATAATCCTCCGAGCTGGTGGCGAACACCAACAGGTGTTTTTCTAGCAGCTGATGCAGCAGCCACTGTTGGGGTAAGGAAAAGTCTTTTTGAAGGGAATGTCCAGCTGCTCTAGTAAGGACCTGTAATAGGTTTCATTCCAGGCCAAAGCTGCCTGCAGAGGGGCACAGATCGCTTTCACCCCCGATTGGGCCTCAGAGAAACAGTGGGGAGGCACCGCATAAAGATCAGCCAGCATGGCGTTTCTGGGCAGTGATATTGGCGTGGTTCCCAGGTTTACAAGTTGCAAAAAGACTCTTCCTTGTTGCACCTTGGATAGGGTTTGACCCACCTCTTGATCACTCTCCTAATGTCACCAGATCCTTGTGGGATTTGACCATAATAGCGACCCCCTCTAATTTTTTGTGGGCCCCTACAGGGAGCAACCAGACCACTTCTTGTAAGGGTGCAAGGAGCAGCTTTTGCTTGGGGGGTGTACAGACTACCCTTACTTGCTCTGGTTGCTTCTGGTTGCCCTGTGCTGGGCTTCATAGGCCTGGAGTATTCAGAGCCACATGGCTCGCAGGCCGCGACCACGTGCTCACAGGCCTCAACCACATGCTTGCAGGCCTGAGTGTTCATATTTGGTCATCGGGTGAGGTAAGTCCAGGTCCTTCAAGACAATCATGCCCAAGACAACAGACACTGCAGGTCACCACTACTACTAGCCTCTCCACCACCTCGTCTTTGATTTGGATAACTCACCCAGGTGATGCCTTTGACCAGAATGGGTAGATTGTTGGCCGCTCTGAGGGATAGCCAGCAGGGGTCTAACTGTTCTTGTGCTCCAAATCTCTGCACAAAGAAATCATATTCCATTACCGTGACCTCTGACCTGGTGTCAATCAGGAATGGGACTTCTTGCCGGTTAACTAAGGCGGCTACCACTGGGCTGCGACCATGTCCTCTGATTTTCTGGGACTTTGAGTTGTCTGTCCCGGGGGGGTTAACCCTCTACCCTGGGAGTCAGTAATTTAACCACACGCCGCCCAGCCTATAGCAAAATGATGGCCAGGCGGTGGTTTAATTGTTGTGACTGGATACCATAGGACGTCCTTCAGGACATGCCACTCATGCGCGCCCCCAGAGTCACGCAGCACGTCGATCGATGATGCGGTGTGTTGCTCGGACACACCACAAATCAACGATATAGGTAAAGAGCCAATGATGTAGGCTCTTTTCCATATGATCAGCTGTGTTCAGTCACAGCTGATCACAGTGTAGTGTGCCAGTTATCGGTATTCCTCTACTCAGACTGACAGCGCGTGAGTAGAGGAGATTCAATAAGCGGCTTTCCTGACAGTGCAATTATTATCAGTGTAGCCCTACCAGTGATGCCTACCAGTGATGCCCATCAGTGATGCCCATCAGTGTTGCCTTTCAGTGCCCATCAGTGCTGCCTGTCAGTGCCCCTCATCAGTGCTGCCTGTCAGTGCCGTTTATCAGTGCCGCTCATCAGTGCCCATTAGTGCCATCTATCAGTGCATATCAGTGCCCATCATTGCTGCCCATCAGTGCCCATAAAGGCTGCCCATCAGTGCCCATCAGAGCCGCCTATCAGTGCCCATCAGTACTGCTTATTAGCATCACCTATCATTGCCCATCACTGCTGTATATCAATGCTGCCTATCAGTGCCCATCAGTGCTGCATGTTAGTGCCACCTCATCAATGCCCAGCAGTACCACCTCATCAGTGCCGCTTCATCAGTGCCACCTCATCAGCACACATTAGTGAAGGAGAAAAATTACTTATTTCGAAAATTTTATAACAGAAACAAAGAAAAACGTTATTTTTTCAAAATTTTTGGTCTTTTTTCATTTGTTTAGCAAAAAATAGAAAAAAAAATGGTGATTAAATACCACCAAAAAAGCCTCTATCTGTCTAAACAAAATCATAAAAATTTTGTTTGGGTACAGCATTGCATGACCATGCAATTGTCATTCAAAGTGTGACAGCGCTGGAAATTGGCCTGGGCAGGAAGGGGGTGAAAGTCCCCAGTATTGAAGTGGTTAAAAATTGCCTGGAGGGAGGGCATGTATAGCCGGCGCTGAAGATGAACGCTTAGCCCTGTAGCTCCGCTGTGAGGGAGAACACCGGAACGCCACAGGCCCGTCCGAAGCCTCACAAACCAGCCATCTCCACTCCACAGACTTCGCCAGCAGCAATGTCCCACAAGAGGATGGGAGACTTTAAACTGCGGAAGCTGACATCTTTCATGTTTCCCCCGGAGAACAAGGTCAATACTCAACAAGATGGCGGCGGCCTAGCCGCACCGCGAGAAGCCTACACGGACCTACCTGACAAATCTCAGGATGAAATGGGCTTCTCAGTGCATCCTCCTTTCCCCACACTTGATCCAGGGACAGATCCCCTCACGAGCAGCCCCGCCAAAGCCTGGAATGCGGATGGATGCTACCGCTACCCGAGACCCAGGCCTTCAATCCACTCAGCTCCAACCAGGCCCTGCACAGCTCCATGGCATCTTTCCCCACCATGGGGCAATCAGTAATAGACACAACCCTTAAAGACATGCTCATGTCGTTACAGTCATCGCTAATTACAGACTTATCGTCTTTATTCCATAAAATCTGACCACTGACATGCATCATATGGATAGAAGGGTCACTAAAATTGAGACAGGCATGACTGAGTGCACTACTACAGTTAATGAGCTCATTGACACATATGAGGAAGTCAGAGAGGAACAAGAATGGGTGCGGGCCAAGCTGGCTGACTTAGAAGACCGCTCAAGATGCAATAACGTCAAGCTGCGAGGGGTCCCGGAGTCAGTCCCCCCAACAGATCTACCTAAATATGCGAGGGACCTCATACACACTTCTGCCTGACGCATCCCCCAGAGACATCATCATCGACAGGATTCACAGAATCGCTAAACCATCTCATCTAGCAGCTTATGTCCCAAGAGATGTACTCATGCAAGTTCATTTCTTCCACGTCAAGGAGAGAATGATGTCAGAAGCTAGGTCCAAAGCACCCCTTCCCCGTCCATATGAAGGAGTCCAGATTTTTCCAGACCTGTCCAAGTATACACTGCAACTCCGGAGAAACCTTAACCCTATCATGAAAGGCCTCCACAACCACAAGATCCAGTATAGATGGAGATATTCTGCTACCCTCCTCATTGCCAGGAATGGTACCACACACACGTGAGCGTGCTACACAAAGGTATGCAACTACTGCATGAATGGAGCATCATCCTGGATCCTCCGAAGGAAACAGATCCACCCCTGCAGCAACGCAGATTTTCCACGTCTCGTCGCTCCCAAGGACCTAAGAATCCATGAACACACTTCTTATCTGCCCGGCTGGGCCTAATACAACAACACACCTTTCTCCCTCACAGTTTCAGGCTCTGTTTACAGCCCTCTTCAGTTATTAACTGTTTCCCCCCACAGCGGCATAGCTGATATCAGTTTCTAGTTTACTTACGCCACCTTTGTTACTTAGGTTCCATATCATTTATATGTTATCCCAGCATCAAACAGAATTGTTTTTGTACTCGTGTTATCTGTGTTGACCTAACCTGACCTAGTGTTTACGCAGCTGTTCTAGCACTCCAGCATATTACCACATTGTTCTACTCCACTGGAACCACACCTTTGACGCAGCTTATCCAACCCACCCAGGAACTCTCATCATCCAACCGTGTTTTAACTCTACTTACACACTCTACTACGCACCTGAAAACCGAACATTCCCATCACAGTTCTATCCCTCAACGCTAAGGGAATGAATCACCCAGCCAAACGCCACTCCCTATGGCAGACAGCTGAGAAACTTCATAGTGACATCCTTTGTGTCCAGGAAACACACTTACTGCCATCTTCCTCAGCTACATGCTCTAACCACAAATACCCCCATATCTTCCATGCAGGGCCGGATTAACATAGGGGCTGGTGGAGCTGCAGCTCCAGGCCCCTCCCTCAATATAGGCCCATGGCAGTGGCTTATAAATATCTGTGTGCCTGAAGGAAGAGGAGCCCTCTGTGCACACATGGAGGAGACAAGAGTTAGTCAGTGCAGCCCAGTCCTGTCTTTGTCGATGCCTGACTCCTATCACAGGATCTGTTCCACTCCCACAGATCCTCCTCAGTGTCTGGGGGAGGGGCGCTGATGTTCTAACCAGCAGGAGCCCGGGAGGAAGGACATCTCCCATGCTGTTGTTGAGATAAGGTTAGTACATTTGTTAGAGAGGTGTTTTATTGTGCTAGGGGAAAGACTGCTGCTTCCCCCCATGTAATGTGCTCTCTTGTGCCCAGTGCCCACCATGTCATGTGCATTGCAGTGCCCCCATGTAATGTGCTGTGCCCACCATGTCATGTCATGTGCATTGCAGTGCCCCCCATGTAATGTGCTGTGCCCACCATGTCATGTGCATTGCAGTGCCCCCCATGTAATGTGCTATGCCCACCATGTCATGTGCATTGCAGTGCCCCCATGTAATGTGCTGTGCCCACCATGTCATGTGCATTGCAGTGCCCCCATGTAATGTGCTGTGCCCACCATGTCATGTGCATTGCAGTGCCCCCATGTAATGTGCTGTGCCCACCATGTCATGTCATGTGCATTGCAGTGCCCCCCCATGTAATGTGCTGTGCCCACCATGTCATGTCATGTGCATTGCAGTGCCCCCCCATGTAATGTGCTGTGCCCACCATGTCATGTCATGTGCATTGCAGTGCCCCCCATGTAATGTGCTGTGCCCACTATGCCATGTCATGTGCATTGCAGTGCCCCCCATGTAATGTGCTGTGCCCACCATGTCATGTCATGTGCATTGCAGTGCCCCCCATGTAATGTGCTGTGCCCACCATGTCATGTCATATGCATTGCCCCCCCATGTAATGTGCTGTGCCCACCATGTCATGTCATGTGCATTGCAGTGCCCCCCCCATGTAATGTGCTGTACCCACCATGTCATGTGCATTGCAGTGCCCCCCCCATGTAATGTCATGTCATGTGCCCACCATGTCATGTCATGTGCATTGCAGTGCCCCCCATGTCATGTCATGTGCATTGCAGTGCCCCCATGTAATGTCATGTGCCCACCATGTCATGTGCATTGCAGTGCCCCCCATGTAATGTGCTGTGCCCACCATGTCATGTGCATTGCAGTGCCCCCCATGTAATGTGCTGTGCTCACCATGTCATGTCATGTGCATTGCAGTGGCCCCATGTAATGTGCTGTGCCCACCATGTCATGTGCTGTGCATTGCAGTGCTTACTATGTAATGTGCTGTGCCCACTATGTCATGTGCTGTACATTGCAGTGCCCACCATGTAATGTGCTGTGCCATGCAGTAGTACCCACCATGTCATGTGCAGTTCCCACCATGTCATGTGCTGTGCCCACCCTGCCATGTGCTGTGCCCAGCATGTAGTGTGTTGTGCCCACTGTGCAATGTGCTGGGCTGTTCAGCAGTGCCCACCATGTCATGTGCAGTTCCTAACATGGTATGTGCAGTTGCATTGCCCACCATGAAATGTGCTATGCCATGCAGTGCCCACCATGTAATGTGTTGTGCCATTCAGTGTCCACCATGTAATGCGCTGTGTCCACCACGTCATGTGCTGTGCCATGCAGGGCCAACCGTGTCATGTGCAGTGCCCACCATGTAAATTACTGTGCAGTGCCCACCCTGTCGTGCTGTGTTGTGCCCACCATGTCATGTGCTGCGCCATGCAGTGCTTACCATGTAATGTGCTGTACCCAGCATGTAATGTGCTGTACATTGTCCACCATGGCATGTGCCGTGCAGTACCCACAATGGAATGCGCTATGCAGGGCTCACCATGTCATGTGCGGTGTCCACCAATTAATGTGCTTTGCTCACAATGTTATGTGCTGTGCTGTGTCATGCAGTGCCCACCATATCATGTGGTGTCATGCAGTGCCCACCATGCCATGTGCAGTACCCACCATATAATATGCTGTGCCCACCATATAATGTGCTGTGCAGTGCCCACTTGTAATGTGCAATGCCCACCATGTAATGTGCTCAGCTGTGCCCGCCATGTCATGTGCTGTGCCCACCATATAAGGTCCTGTGCCCACCGTGTGCATGTGCTGTGTTGTGCCCACCATGCAATGTGCTGTGTTGTGCCGTACCAACCATGTCATGTGCTGTGCCCACCATATAATGTACTGTGCCTACCCTGTAATGTGCTGTATTGGGCAGTGCCAACAGTGTAATGTGCTGTGCTTCGCCCACCATTAAATGTGCTGTATCCATGTATCCACCATGTAATGTGTTGTGCCAACCATGTAATGTACTGTGCTATTCCCTCCCCCCCCCATGTAATGTACTATGCTGTGCCCTCCACAGACTCACCCCCTCACTCTCACCCCCTCTCTCTATCTCATCCCCCCCCCCCTTTCACCCTGTTCTCTCTCTCACCCCCTTCATCCCCCATTCTCTCTCTCTCGCCCCCTTCAACCCCCTCTTTCCTACCACCCTCTCTCTCTTTCACCCTCTCTCTCTATTCCCCTTTTTCTCACCCCCTCTCTCTCGTCCCCATCTTTCTCATTCAATGCCTTTCTCTCTCTTTTCCCCTCCCTCTCATCCCCTCTCTTTCAGCCCCCTATCTCGCTATCACCCCCTCTCTCTCTCTCTCTCTCTCTCTCTCTTTAATTTAATTCAACAAAAAATTGTTCGCGTTTTCATTTTATTTATTTTCATAAAAAAGCCCACCAAAATCCTTAGCACCAGGCCCATGTTGCTCTTAATCTGGCCCTGCTTCCATGCTACGTTCAATTCCAAAAAGAGTGGTGTACTAATTGCCATAAAAAAGGATGTGGACTTCCACCTACTACAGGCCATTACTGACCTGAATGGTCGTTACATCATCTTGATCTGCACAATTAACAATCTTACATACACATTGCTGAATGTGTACGCCCCCAACTCACGACAGAAGAGCTTCCTCAAGAAAATTCTACGTAAAACTCAAGATATTCGCAAAGGCCACCTACTGCTTTGTGGGGATTTCAATTTAGTGGCAGACATACATATGGACACCACTTCGGCAACCAAACGCAGAGAATCCCCCTTGAAACACCTCATTACAACACATGACCTCTATGATGTGTGGAGATGTCACCATGGTTATGAAAAGGACTTTACCTACTTCTTGCCACATCACAAGTCATATTCGAGAATAGATATGTTCCTCACTAATAAAGGGTTGTTACAAAAAATTAGCGCATCTGTAATCCACACCATGACGTCGTCCGACCACGCCCCCATCACAATTTCTATAGAAGACACAGGTCACCAGGGGCACACAT
This sequence comes from Aquarana catesbeiana, assembly GCF_042186555.1. Classification (NCBI taxonomy): domain Eukaryota; kingdom Metazoa; phylum Chordata; class Amphibia; order Anura; family Ranidae; genus Aquarana; species Aquarana catesbeiana. The sequence continues at coordinate 709,256,187 of NC_133326.1, forward strand.
TTCTCTGGAGGGCCAATAACTATGTACTACAACACCCAAACTATCCCCAATTAGAGATAATATAACTGAATACTTTAATTTCAACACGGGGACGGTGGTTGACCCCTCCATGGTGTGGAACGCGCACAAAGCCATTATAAGAGGTACAATAATTAAATTAAGCTCTGTATGTAAAAAAATGAGGAAGCAGCGGATTGACAATCTCACCTCGCAAATAGCTAGCTGTGAAACCCAACACAAAATTGACCCGAACCCTGCATGCACATCACAACTATTAACTTTGAGGCAGGAACTGAGATCACTTCTCCTACACTCTTTTGAACATTTACAACACAAATTTAAGGCCACCTCATACTCCACCTCCAACAAAGCGGGGAAAAAATTGGCACAGCCCCTTAAAGGACAAAGGACCAAAGCCAAGATTAACCACCTAATACATCCACACACTAAAGCACGCCTGACTAACCTGCAAGACATAGAAAATGCATTTAGTGACTACTATAGTGACTTATATAATATCTGCAATGACCCTTTCTCATTTCATCCCACAAACGAAGATATCTACACCTTCTTACAACATATCACGCTTCCGACCCTGACGGAAACACAGCTACAACAATTAAATGAACCTTTGACTGACCTAGAAATTCTCGCCACGATACAATCCCTACCCTTGGGGAAAGCACGGGGCTCCGACGGGTTGACAGGGGAATACTACAAGACTTATGCCACTCAGTTGACACCTCACCTAACCCATCTTTTCAACTCTGCTGCCTCCTCTTCTAGTTTTCCTAGAGAATCCTTAAATGCTAGAATTCTAACTCTCCCGAAACAAGGCAAGGACCCTATCTCTCCAACATTTACACCCCATATCCTTGCTAAACTTGGATGTAAAATTCCATGCCAAGACCATTGATAGACACCTACTAGATGTAATGCCAGACCTCATTCATATGGATCAATCAGGATTTACCAAAGGGAGACAAGCTCCTGACGCAACAAGACGGATGATAAACTTGATCCACCATGCAGAGTCCAGTAGAACGCCTTCTCTGCTACTCTCTCTATATGCAGAGAAGACGTTTGACAGGGTACACTGGAACTACCTACAAAAAGTTCTTCAAAAATTTGGCTTCAAAGATCATATATACAGAGCCATTATGGCACTTTACTCCACACCATTGGCTCATGTTTACTCAGCAGACATGCTATCCCAATCTTTCAACATCACGAACGGTACCCGCCAAGGGTGCTCTCTTTCACCAGTCATCTTCAACCTATTGATGGAACCCTTGGCGGGAACATATACGTTCAAATCCTCAAATTTCTGGTCTATATATAGGCAAATCTTCACACAAAATCAGTCTCTTTGCGAACGATGTGATCCTGATTCTCACAAACCCGACCTCCTCTCTCGCAGAAGTCCAAAAAACTTTAGATTGAAATCACAAATACTAGACATTAAAATCGACGCCACTACTAAAAATTTACTTCAGCTTCAGTACCCATTTGCATGGGCAGATCAATGCGTATCCTACCTAGGGGTCCAACTCACCAGATTGACTAAACAACTTTTTCCTGCCAACTTTCAACCCCTTCTTACCAAATTGCAAACCGACACACAAACCTTAGCACAACACGAGCTGTCTTGGTCTGGCAGACTAGCAACATTTAAAATGAATTATCTCCCACAAATTCTCTACCTATTCAGAACTCTACCCATCCCCATACCAAAGTACTTCTTCAAATCTCTGCAAAAGCTACACAACAGATGCATTTGGAAAGGAGCCAAGCCTAGATGCGCACACCCGACACTTAGGAAACATAAATTAGCAGGGGGAGCAGGGACCATTGATTTTGAAGATTATCATTTGGCATCTGTACTGGTCCAACTGATGGACTGGTTCCACTCTGAACCACGAAAACTGTGAAGCAGACTCGAAGGATCATCACTGCTTCGCCCTAATCTGATCTGGTGGCTGATAAGCACCCCATTGATTCGACAACTTCTGTTTTCACTCCCCCCCCCCCAATGAAAGCAGCAGCACACATAGTTCACCCAACACCCCCCCGATATCTATACCGATCGAAACACTTCACCGCCTTTCACCTGATTTATCCTTATCCAATTGGGCATGCCTGGGGATTAAATCCATTCAGGACTTACTACAGGGCCCCCGGCCAAAACCCTTCCCCCTCCTACAACAGGAATTTAAGCTTCAACCCACGGATCTATTCACCTATATTAGGGTCAAACACTGCCTAACATCACTACGCCTTCGTCTATACTCAATCCCCCTGAAAGCCTGGGATCTACTCTCTGGGTCATCCTCTAAAACTAAAGGAATATCAATATTCTATAACCTTTTGCAACACAAACTTAGCTTCACAAAAACGCCTTCCTGCATGCATTGGGAAAAAGATCAAGGCCAATCTTACACTGAGCACCAATGGCAAAGAGCTCTTAAATCTGTATACAAAACAACTAAATGCTCTGCTCTGTGGGAACTCACCCAAAAAGTGTTACTTAGATGGTATCTAACCCCTGCAAAACTAGCATCTTTCAGTTCAGCAACACCTGATAAGTGTTGGAGGTGTTGTTCAACCAAAGGCGACATGTTCCACATTTTTTGGCATTGTAGGAATCTTCGCAAATATTGGGATATTATATTCCAAATCATATCGGACATTGCCACTTCACAGGTTCCACCCTCACCTGACCTCGCGATCTTGAACCTTAATATAGTTACATAGTTACATAGTAGGTGAGGTTGAAAAAAGACACAAGTCCATCAAGTCAAACCTATGTGTGATTATGTGTCAGTATTACATTGTATATCCCTGTATGTTGTGGTCATTCAGGTGCTTATCTAATAGTTTCTTGAAGCTATCGATGCTCCCCGTTGAGACCACCGCCTGTGGAAGGGAATTCCACATCCTTGCCGCTCTTACAGTAAAGAACCCTCTACATAGTTTAAGGTTAAACCTCTTTTCTTCTAATTTTAATGAGTGGCCACGTGTCTTGTTAAACTCCCTTCCGCGAAAAAGTTTTATTCCTATTGTGGGGTCACTAGTATGGTATTTGTAAATTGAAATCATATCCCCTCTCAAGCGTCTCTTCTCCAGAGAGAATAAGTTCAGTGGTCGCAACCTTTCCTCATAACAAATATCCTCCAGACCCTTTGTTAACTTTGTTGCCCTTCTTTGTACTCGCTCCATTTCCAGTACATCTTTCCTGAGGACTGGTGTCCAGAACTGAACAGCATACTCTAGGTGCGGCCGGACCAGAGTCTTGTAGAGCGGGAGAATTATCGTTTTATCTCTGGAGTTGATCCCCTTTTTAATGCATGCCAATATTCTGTTTGCTTTGTTAGCAGCAGCTTGGCATTGCATGCCATTGCTGAGCCTATCATCTACTAGGACCCCCAGGTCCTTTTCCATCCTAGATTCTCCCAGAGGTTCTCCCCCCAGTGTATAGATTGCATTCATATTTTTGCCACCCAAATGCATTATTTTACATTTTTCTACATTGAACCTCATTTGCCATGTAGTTGCCCACACCATTAATTTGTTCAGATCTTCTTGCAAGGTTTCCACATCCTGCGGAGAAGTTATTGCCCTGCTTAGCTTAGTATCGTCCGCAAATACAGAGATTGAACTGTTTATCCCGTCCTCCAGATCGTTTATGAACAAATTAAATAGGATTGGTCTCAGGACAGAACCCTGGGGGACCCCACTACTCACCCCTGACCATTCTGAGTACTCCCCATTTATCACCACCCTCTGAACTCGCCCTTGTAGCCAGTTTTCAATCCATGTACTCACCCTATGGTCCATGCCAACGGACCTTAATTTGTACAGTAAACGTTTATGGGGAACTGTGTCAAATGCTTTTGCAAAATCCAGATACACCACATCTATGGGCCTTCCTTTATCTAGATGGCAACTCAGGTATAGGGGGGGAGGTGCTGCGCTAACCAGAAGAAAGCTGTAAATCTCTGTCTGTGGTCAATTAATAAAATGACATAAAATCGCATAATAAATTGCATAAATCGCATAAATAGGTGTTGACACTAAAAACATTCAAGTCTTAATAATCAGCATCATGTGTGTGTGAAAAAAGTGCATAAAAAATCCTTTTCAGTTGGTATATACTAAATGACAAAAAAAAAAAAAAAAATCGCATGTAAAATCGCATAAATAAGTGTTGACACTAAAAACATATAAATCTAGATAATCATGTGTAGGTGCACAAAGGGACATAAACACTACTTCATGTGAATAATTCTAAATAAAAATACATAGAATAAATCAGAAATAACCATCAAAAACATATCCTTATAAATGGTGCAAAACGTACAAAGTGCCAGTGCTTAAAGGTGATCTAGATATCGCAAATAAAACACATCAATCCAACGCAATATGGATAATAAATAATATAAATAAATGTCCCAATAATAGTGATATAAAATATATTGTGCTGGCCTGCGAAACAAATGACCAATGACATGCCAGTAAGTGCAGCAAACTTAAAGTGCCAGTGTAAAAGTCATTGAAGGTGCAAAAGCAAGTTCTGGTGTATTCAACAAAACAGTGGGGTGTCTGGGATGCAATTCACTCAGTGTCCTCTTCGTGCATAAAACACTAATGTAAGCAGTGGCCCCTTACCTAGCGGTGCTAGGTCAACCACATGAACTATAGCTAAAACGCCAGGTCCTGAGCCTCCATCGCGTCCCTATATCCATGCTTGCCAGTGTTGGGTTATCCTAATGGCAGCTGATTACAAGTGGCTATGGTCCTATCAGGGGTCCTGGACCAGCGTGGATCCTAGCTCAGCCTCCACATCTCAGGTATGTATGTACAGGAATATGCAGGACAAAGGTACTTGATAGTGAAGTATGTCTTAACCAGGTAATGCTTTATTAAAAATCTTTAAGTAGATGTACTCACATAAAAACAATGCAGAGCAAACCTCTCTCCTACGAGCAGCGAACTCGTTCTGTGTCTAGCAATGTGAAACAGCCTATTCCGTCCCTACACGTGTCATCACCGATCACGTGACTTCTTCAGGGGATGAGCAAAATAGGCTTATTGTGGTCTTAAATAGTCTCTCCCATAGTGATTAATGGGTGGCCATTTTCTCGTAGCCACGCCGGCGATTACTGGGTCTCACATGGGCGCGGCCATTTTGTAGGTTAGAAACGACACATGGGTCTCACATGGGCGCGGCCATTTTGTAGGTTAGAAACGACTACCTGAACTTAACCAAGCTAATAACTAGGTGTCTGATGGGCGCGGCCATTTTATAGGTTAGAGAAGACTTTATACTCATACCAAGGCAAATAGATACCGAATTGGCTGTATGTCTATGTAACGATATATTGTGTTGCTCATAAATATGGCTTAATGATATACAGAGGGGCTAATTGGCCAGAGACGGACGCATAGGTGGGCATATATTAAAAAAGAGAGAGATCCCGCTGTATTGGAAGCTAAAAAAATGCCAAATGGTCGGAGGCTACCACTAAAAGTGCATACATGGAAATTTTAATTCGTAAAATATATTGAAAGGTAATAAAAAGGCTAAAATTAAATTATTTAATAAAATATGATTAAAATATATTCGGGGTTAAGGTGCAAATAGCTGGAATATCCAGTAAAATTCAAATTAAAATAGCCGCGGAGGGATGATGGAATGGGCTATTTCATATCATGTATACTCGTATAAATATCAAATGAAATACCTACAATCTCAACTACAGTGCAATCATAAGGAAAAGGAGGGAAGGCAAACCGGGGGGGGGGGGAAGAGGTGGTGGGGGGAGAGGGGAAAGGGAGAGGGGGGATGGGGAAGGGAGGGGGAAAAGGAGGGGGGAGACGTAAGGAGGTAATGGAAGGAGGGGGGGCGGGTAGCGAATAAATCTATGATGATAAATCACAACATGTACTAATAATAACAATATCCAAGGGCATAAGAAGAGGGAGAGGGAGGGCCAAAACATATTCTTAAAATACTGGTGAGAGAAAAAAAGAGAGCTGGTAATGTACACTCCTATTAAAAATCGCTTAAAAAGCAGTTCAAATCAAATTCGATGTTCAAACCTCTGGGTGCAAAAGTATCTAGGGTGAAAATCCACTTAGATTCGAGCTGGCTGAGGGTCCTAACCTTATGTCCCCCCCTCCAGTGTCTGACATATGGTTAATTCCCCAAAATTTTAATTGCGTGGGGTCTTTGTTGTGACACAGCAGGAAGTGTTTAGAAACACTATGTTTGTCATACCCATTCAAAATATTCTTCACGTGTTCTTTGATCCTAACTCGAAGGGGTCTTTTTGTGCGGCCTATATACTGTAGGCCGCAACTGCATTCTAGGGCGTATACCGCTCCTTCCGTGTTACAACAGATAAATTCTTTTATTTCATATGTCTCCCCTGTACTAGTCGACGTAAAGTGGGACTTCTTCTCATTGGGGCGCCTAGTTCTCAAACATGCAAAGCACCTTTTGCAAGGGAAGAAACCATTCCGGGTAAAGAAGGAGATTACTTTCTTTGGTGGATCAATTATGTTTTTCACAATTTTGTCTCTAAGGGTAGGTGCTTTCTTGTAAATGAACCTGGGATTGGGGGGTAACTTATCCTGTAATTCCTTATCTGCCAGAAGTATATGCCAGTGTCTCTTGATAATCTTCTCAATTCTCTTGTGTTGGGCATTGAAGTCCAAGATTATCGGTGCTACCGCTAATGTCGTTTCATTTCTGGTTTTATCTCTGATTAATTCTTTTCGGTCCATTTCCTTGACTTCCAGTATTTTGTCTCTTATGAATTGTTGGTCGTAGCCTTTCTTGGCGAATCTTTGCGCAATCAGTTCTGCTTGTTCTAGATAAATATTAAGGTGGGTACAGTTCCGTCTTACCCTCATAAGTTGACCTTTAGGGACATTAAACAGCCAATTCCTGTGGTGGCAGCTTTCAATAGGGAGATAACTGTTCCTGTCCACCGTTTTAAAGTGCGTGCGTGACCATAGTATACCGTTTTCTTGTATGATGTCTAAATCTAAAAATGTCACTCTTTCATCACTGGCCTCCCAAGATAATTTAATATTTCTATCATTGATGTTAAGGTTTTCCAAAAAACTGGTGAGCTGATCTAGTTCACCTTTCCAGAGTATAAAGACATCATCGATATATCTCTTGTAAATGGCTAGTTCGGTGGGCCTGTCTCTAAAAACATTCTGTTCCTCCCACTGGGCCATGAAGAGGCCTGCCACGCTTGGGGCAAATTTAGCTCCCACCGCTACTCCTGTTTGTTGATAGTAGTAATTCTTGTCATACCAGAAATAGTTGTTCTTGAGGCAGAAGTCTAAGCATTTCACTATGAACTTCCTTTGGATGCATGGTAGCTTGGTGTATGACCTAAGGCCCCATTTTGTGGCTTCGCATGCTTGATGGTGAGGTATCACTGTATATAGGGATGAGACATCCGCGGTAGCCATAATCCATGGACCTGTTTCTTTTGGGACATCTTCTAGTATTTGCAACATCTGCTTGGTGTCTCTGAGGTATGCCTCTGTGTTCTGGACCGCTGGCTGTAGGAAATAATCTATATATTGCCCAATTCTCGATGTCAGTGAGTCTATCCCATTTACAATCGGTCTTGGTGGTGGGTTAATTTTATCTTTATGAATTTTTGGCAATGAATATATGATCGGGGTCCTACAGGAATCAGGTATCAGATATCTGGCTTCTTTTTTATTCAGTATGTTTCTCTTTACTCCTAAGCACACCAACTTTTCTAGTGCTTTTCTGCACTTGAACATCGGGTTACTTAATAATCTGCTGTAAGTTGTCTCATCTCCCAGCATCTTGGTCATACTGCTGTGGTATTGCTCTTTCGATAGAATCACAATTCCTCCTCCCTTATCTGCTGGTCGTATAACCAAGTCTTTCCTTCTTGTTAGTTTCTTGATACCACTCTTTATGTGGCTTGGTTCTTCTCTTTTCTTGATTTTTAAATCTTTAATATCATCTAAAACTACTTTTTTAAAAACCTCAGTATACTTGTTGTTCTTTATTGAAGGGTTAAAAACAGATTTGTTTCGTAGTGTACTATGCACAATCTCCTCATCACAAGACTCTATATGTCTAGGCCTTGGTGGCTTTCCTGCAATGTACTTGGCAATATTAAGTTTCCTTACGAATTTCTGAATCTCTAGAAAGGTTTGGAATTTGTCCAAGTTCTTGGAGGGTGCATATTTTAATCCTTTATCTAGAACCCCTATTTCCTCATGTGTCAACGTTTGGCCGCTCAGATTAAAGATACCCTCTCCTTTCACTCCCTTTTTCTTTTGCTCTCTCTTTCCAGATCGCTTTCCTCTCTTCTTTCTTGACTTCTTCTGTGGCTTCTGTTTTCGTCTATATGTCTCGGGGGAGGGTTCTCCCGGCCTCTGTCTAAAAAAGGCGCAGAGATTCGCCAAGAAAGGCTACGACCAACAATTCATAAGAGACAAAATACTGGAAGTCAAGGAAATGGACCGAAAAGAATTAATCAGAGATAAAAGCAGAAATGAAACGACATTAGCGGTAGCACCGATAATCTTGGACTTCAATGCCCAACACAAGAGAATTGAGAAGATTATCAAGAGACACTGGCATATACTTCTGGCAGATAAGGAATTACAGGATAAGTTACCCCCCAATCCCAGGTTCATTTACAAGAAAGCACCTACCCTTAGAGACAAAATTGTGAAAAACATAATTGATCCACCAAAGATAGTAATCTCCTTCTTTACCCGGAATGGTTTCTTCCCTTGCAAAAGGTGCTTTGCATGTTTGAGAACTAGGCGCCCCAATGAGAAGAAGTCCCACTTTACGTCGACTAGTACAGGGGAGACATATGAAATAAAAGAATGTATCTGTTGTAACACGGAAGGAGCGGTATACGCCCTAGAATGCAGTTGCGGCCTACAGTATATAGGCCACACAAAAAGACCCCTTCGAATTAGGATCAAAGAACACGTGAAGAATATTTTGAATGGGTATGACAAACATAGTTTTTCTAAACACTTCCTGCTGTGTCACAACAAAGACCCCACACAATTAAAATTTTGGGGAATTGAACCATATGTCAGACACTGGCGGCGGGGACATAAGGTTAGGACCCTCAGCCAGCTCGAATCTAAGTGGATTTTCACCCTAGATACTTTTGCACCCAGAGGTTTGAACATCGAATTTGATTTGAACTGCTTTTTAAGCGATTTTTAATAGGAGTGTACATTACCAGCTCTCTTTTTTTCTCTCACCAGTATTTTAAGAATATGTTTTGGCCCTCCCTCTCCCTCCTTCTTATGCCCTTGGATATTGTTATTATTAGTACATGTTGTGATTTATCATCATAGATTTATTCGCTACCCGCCCCCCCTCCTTCCATTACCTCCTTACGTCTCCCCCCTCCTTTTCCCCCTCCCTTTCCCCTCTCCCCCCACCACCTCTTCCCTCCCCCCCCCCGGTTTGCCTTCTCTCCTTTTCCTTATGATTGCACTGTAGTTGAGATTGTAGGTATTTCATGTGATATTTATACGAGTATACATGATATGAAATAGCCCATTCCATCATCCCTCCGCGGCTATTTTAATTTGAATTTTACTGGATATTGCAGCTATTTGCACCTTAACCCCGCATATATTTTAATCATATTTTATTAAATAATTTAATTTTAGCCTTTTTATTACCTTTCAATATATTTTACGAATTAAAATTTCCATGTATGCATTTTAATGGTAGCCTCCGACCATTTGGCATTTTTTAGCTTCCAATACAGCGGGATCTCTCTCTTTTTTAATATATGCCCACCTATGCGTCCGTCTCTGGCCAATTAGCCCCTCTGTATATCATTAAGCCATATTTATGAGCAACGCAATATATCGTTACATAGACATACAGCCAATTCGGTATCTATTTGCCTTGGTATGAGTATAAAGTCTTCTCTAACCTATAAAATGGCCGCGCCCATCAGACACCTAGTTATTAGCTTGGTTAAGATCAGGTAGTCATTTCTAACCTACAAAATGGCCGCGCCCATGTGAGACCCATGTGTCGTTTCTAACCTACAAAATGGCCGCGCCCATGTGAGACCCAGTAATCGCCGGCGTGGCTACGAGAAAATGGCCGCCCATTAATCACTATGGGAGAGACTATTTAAGACCACAATAAGCTAATTTGGCTCATCCCCTGAAGAAGTCACGTGATCGGTGATGACACGTGTAGGGACGGAATAGGCTGTTTCACATTGCTAGACACAGAACGAGTTCGCTGCTCGTAGGAGAGAGGTTTGCTCTGCATTGTTTTTATGTGAGTACATCTACTTAAAGATTTTTAATAAAGCATTACCTGGTTAAGACATACTTCACTATCAAGTACCTTTGTCCTGCATATTCCTGTACATACATACCTGAGATGTGGAGGCTGAGCTAGGATCCGCGCTGGTCCAGGACCCCTGATAGGACCATAGCCACTTGTAATCAGCTGCCATTAGGATAACCCAACACCGGCAAGCGTGGATATAGGGACGCGATGGAGGCTCAGGACCTGGCGTTTTAGCTATAGTTCATGCGGTTGACCTAGCACCGCTAGGTAAGGGGCCACTGCTTACATTAGTGTTTTATGCACCAAGAAGACACTGAGTGAATTGCATCCCAGACACCCCACTGTTGTTTTGTTGAATACACCAGAACTTGCTTTTGCACCTTCAATGACTTTTACACTGGCACTTTAAGTTTGCTGCACTTACTGGCATGTCATTGGTCATTTGTTTCGCAGGCCAGCACAATATATTTTATATCACTATTATTGGGACATTTATTTATATTATTTATTATCCATATTGCGTTGGATTGATGTGTTTCATTTGCGATATCTAGATCACCTTTAAGCACTGGCACTTTGTACGTTTTGCACCATTTATAAGGATATGTTTTTGATGGTTATTTCTGATTTATTCTATGTATTTTTATTTAAAATTATTCACATGAAGTAGTGTTTATGTCCCTTTGTGCACCTACACATGATTATCTAGATTTATATGTTTTTAGTGTCAACACTTATTTATGCGATTTTACATGCGATTTTTTTTTTTTTTGTCATTTAGTATATACCAACTGAAAAGGATTTTTTATGCACTTTTTTCACATACACATGATGCTGATTATTAAGACTTGAAGAATGTTTTTAGTGTCAACACCTATTTATGCGATTTATTATGCGATTTTATGTCATTTTATTAATTGACCACAGACAGAGATTTACAGCTTTCTTCTGGTTAGCGCAGCACCTCCCCCCCTATACCTCAGTTTGATTTTGGGCTTATGTCTGACCCTTGCTTCGGTGCATGCAGCTGTCCAGTCGCATACGTGCGTTTTTACTATTTTTCTGAGTTCTTGTTTTCTTTTCTTTTTCCAATTGGGTAGCGCAGGAATATTCTCATTACATTTCACTTCATACATTCATACATTCCTGCAGCAACCATGGAAGTTTTCTCCTTTTTGGAAAAAAGAAAAATAAATTTGGAAGAAGTGTTTAGCACTACTAATATAAGTAAGAATAAAACAGGTGATCTGGAAAGTCTTATGAGAAAACTGGGACATAACATGGAGAAAAAAGTAAGCCTATGGTGGGACATCAACACCTTTGAGACTTATCTAAAGGAAAGTATTGTCCCAAGGAGGCTAAGATGGGACGTCCCCCCAAATGATGGCCTAGTTGACCAGGAATCGAACGATGAATGGTTCAAATTTTTTAATGATAAAGGCCTAGAACTATTGAGGTTTTTACTGGATAGAAAACGGAGGAAGGCCGAAATAATAAATCAGAATATCGCTGAAATTAGGGAAGAACTGGAAGCTTTTAAAGAAACAACGGAGTTTAAAACGCTGACCACGCAGCTTAATAGGGATTTAACTAAGAAGGACAAGGAGGTACAACATAGGAAAAGTAAAAAATATATTAGGGACATTAACTATTTTAAGAATGACCAAGCCTTCAAATGGCAAAGTCAATTAGGGAAAACAGAAGTGAGCTCCACCTATTCAACACCAGAGAAAATAGTGAGGATGTATACCCAGCAGACAAATGAACCACCTACACAAAGCCCACAGAGGAGGGGCTATTATGATCAAGGAAATGGAGGAACAACACCTAGACAATTATACCAAGATGATAGATACAGAATGAATATCCATATACCCCCCAAAGAGGGAATAGAAGACCCCAGCAATATGATAGAACCCCGCAGAATGGTGGAAGAAGACCGTTCTACGGGAGAAACAATAGGAAACCATATAATGGGAATAATTGGTATAAACCCCCGTATGACCAGAGGGATTATAGAGGATATACACAAGACCATAGGGAACAGAGGAGGCCATATGATTACAGAGACAACAGAAGACCAACATATGACTATCAAGGCCCAAGAGGAAGAAGCCCTGGTCAAGATTACGGATACGAAGAAAGAAGAGGACCACAACAGAGAGACCATCGACGCCATGAACGTAGCCCGATACCTACATACAACTATTATGCTCCACTGACCGATCGTGGGGAGGAGAGAAATGGCCAATATAGGCAACATCCTACACAGCACGAAACTTCCGACAACACTAGGCCTTTTTTAGACAGAGGCCGGGAGAACCCTCCCCCGAGACATATAGACGAAAACAGAAGCCACAGAAGAAGTCAAGAAAGAAGAGAGGAAAGCGATCTGGAAAGAGAGAGCAAAAGAAAAAGGGAGTGAAAGGAGAGGGTATCTTTAATCTGAGCGGCCAAGCGTTGACACATGAGGAAATAGGGGTTCTAGATAAAGGATTAAAATATGCACCCTCCAAGAACTTGGACAAATTCCAATCCTTTCTAGGGATTCAGAAATTCGTAAGGAAACTTAATATTGCCAAGTACATTGCAGGAAATCCACCAAGGCCTAGACATATAGAGTCTTGTGATGAGGAGATTGTGCATAGTACACTACGAAACAAATCTGTTTTTAACCCTTCAATAAAGAACAACAAGTATACTGAGGTTTTAAAAAAAGTAGTTTTAGATGATATTAAAGTTTTAAAAATCAAGAAAAGAGAAGAACCAAGCCACATAAAGAGTGGTATCAAGAAACTAACAAGAAGGAAAGACTTGGTTATACGACCAGCAGATAAGGGAGGAGGAATTGTGATTCTATCGAACGTGCAATACCACCGCAGTATGACCAAGATGCTGGGAGATGAGACGACTTACAGCAGATTATTAAGTAACCCGATGTTCAAGTGCAGAAAAGCACTAGAAAAGGTGGTGTGCTTAGGAGTAAAGAGAAACATACTGAATAAAAAAGAAGCCAGATATCTGATACCTGATTCCTGTAGGACCCCGATCATATATTCATTGCCAAAAATTCATAAAGATAAAATTAACCCACCACCAAGACCGATTGTAAATGGGATAGACTCACTGACATCGAGAATCGGGCAATATATAGATTATTTCCTACAGCCAGCGGTCCAGAACACAGAGGCATACCTCAGAGACACCAAGCAGATGTTGCAAATACTAGAAGATGTCCCAAAAGAAACAGATCCATGGATTATGGCTACCGCGGATGTCTCATCCCTATATACAGTGATACCTCACCATCAAGCATGCAAAGCCACAAAATGGGGCCTTAGGTCATACACCAAGCTACCATGCGTCCAAAGGAAGTTCATAGTGAAATGCTTAGACTTTCTGCCTCAAGAACAACTATTTCTGGTATGACAAGAATTACTACTATCAACAAACAGGAGTAGCGATGGGAGCTAAATTTGCCCCAAGCGTGGCAGGCCTCTTCATGGCCCAGTGGGAGGAACAGAATGTTTTTAGAGACAGGCCCACCGAACTAGCCATTTACAAGAGATATATCGATGATGTCTTTATACTCTGGAAAGGTGAACTAGATCAGCTCACCAGTTTTTTGGAAAACCTTAACATCAATGATAGAAATATTAAATTATCTTGGGAGGCCAGTGATGAAAAAGTGACATTTTTAGATTTAGACATCATACAAGAAAACGGTATACTATGGTCACGCACGCACTTTAAAACGGTTGACAGGAACAGTTATCTCCCTATTGAAAGCTGCCACCACAGGAATTGGCTGTTTAATGTCCCTAAAGGTCAACTTATGAGGGTAAGATGGAACTGTACCCACCTTAATATTTATCTAGAACTAGCAGAACTGATTGCGCAGAGATTCACCAAGAAAGGCTACGACCAACAATTCATAAGAGACAAAATACTGGAAGTCAAGGAAATGGACCGAAAAGAATTAATCAGAGATAAAAGCAGAAATGAAACGACATTAGCGGTAGCACCGATAATCTTGGACTTCAATGCCCAACACAAGAGAATTGAGAAGATTATCAAGAGACACTGGCATATACTTCTGGCAGATAAGGAATTACAGGATAAGTTACCCCCCAATCCCAGGTTCATTTACAAGAAAGCACCTACCCTTAGAGACAAAATTGTGAAAAACATAATTGATCCACCAAAGAAAGTAATCTCCTTCTTTACCCGGAATGGTTTCTTCCCTTGCAAAAGGTGCTTTGCATGTTTGAGAACTAGGCGCCCCAATGAGAAGAAGTCCCACTTTACATCGACTAGTACAGGGGAGACATATGAAATAAAAGAATTTATCTGTTGTAACACAGAAGGAGCGGTATACGCCCTAGAATGCAGTTGCGGCCTACAGTATATAGGCCGCACAAAAAGACCCCTTCGAGTTAGGATCAAAGAACACGTGAAGAATATTTTGAATGGGTATGACAAACATAGTGTTTCTAAACACTTCCTGCTGTGTCACAACAAAGACCCCACACAATTAAAATTTTGGGGAATTGAACCATATGTCAGACACTGGCGGGGGGGACATAAGGTTAGGACCCTCAGCCAGCTCGAATCTAAGTGGATTTTCACCCTAGATACTTTTGCACCCAGGGGTTTGAACATCGAATTTGATTTGAACTGCTTTTTAAGCGAATTTTTATTAGGAGTGTACATTACCAGCTCTCTTTTTTTTTCTCTCACCAGTATTTTAAGAATATGTTTTGGCCCTCCCTCTCCCTCTTCTTATGCCCTTGGATATTGTTATTATTAGTACATGTTGTGATTTATCATCATAGATTTATTCGCTACCCCCCCGCCCCCCCTCCTTCCATTACCTCCTTACGTCTCCCACCTCCTTTTCCCCCTCCCCCCTCTCCCTTTCCCCTCTCCCCCCACCACCTCTTCCCCCCCCCCCCCCCCCGGTTTGCCTTCCCTTCTTTTCCTTATGATTGCACTGTAGTTGAGATTGTAGGTATTTCATGTGATATTTATACAAGTATACATGATATGAAATAGCCCATTCCATCATCCCTCCGCGGCTATTTTAATTTGAATTTTACTGGATATTCCAGCTATTTGCACCTTAACCCCGCATATATTTTAATCATATTTTATTAAATAATTTAATTTTAGCCTTTTTATTACCTTTCAATATATTTTACGAATTAAAATTTCCATGTATGCACTTTTAGTGGTAGCCTCTGACCATTTGGCATTTTTTAGCTTCCAATACAGCGGGATCTCTCTCTTTTTTAATATATGCCCACCTACGCGTCCGTCTCTGGCCAATTAGCCCCTCTGTATATCATTAAGCCATATTTATGAGCAACGCAATATATCGTTACATAGACATACAGCCAATTCGGTATCTATTTGCCTTGGTATGAGTATAAAGTCTTCTCTAACC
Organism: Aquarana catesbeiana; assembly: GCF_042186555.1. Lineage (NCBI taxonomy): Eukaryota > Metazoa > Chordata > Amphibia > Anura > Ranidae > Aquarana > Aquarana catesbeiana. Next base: position 709,271,993 of record NC_133326.1, read on the forward strand.
TATAAAATGGCCGCGCCCATCAGACACCTAGTTATTAGCTTGGTTAAGATCAGGTAGTCGTTTCTAACCTACAAAATGGCCGCGCCCATGTGAGACCCATGTGTCGTTTCTAACCTACAAAATGGCCGCGCCCATGTGAGACCCAGTAATCGCCGGCGTGGCTACGAGAAAATGGCCGCCCATTAATCACTATGGGAGAGACTATTTAAGACCACAATAAGCTAATTTGGCTCATCCCCTGAAGAAGTCACGTGATCGGTGATGACACGTGTAGGGACGGAATAGGCTGTTTCACATTGCTAGACACAGAACGAGTTCGCTGCTCGTAGGAGAGAGGTTTGCTCTGCATTGTTTTTATGTGAGTACATCTACTTAAAGATTTTTAATAAAGCATTACCTGGTTAAGACATACTTCACTATCAAGTACCTTTGTCCTGCATATTCCTGTACATACATACCTGAGATGTGGAGGCTGAGCTAGGATCCGCGCTGGTCCAGGACCCCTGATAGGACCATAGCCACTTGTAATCAGCTGCCATTAGGATAACCCAACACCGGCAAGCGTGGATATAGGGACGCGATGGAGGCTCAGGACCTGGCGTTTTAGCTACAGTTCATGCGGTTGACCTAGCACCGCTAGGTAAGGGGTCACTGCTTACATTAGTGTTTTATGCACGAAGAGGACACTGAGTGAATTGCATCCCAGACACCCCACTGTTGTTTTGTTGAATACACCAGAACTTGCTTTTGCACCTTCAATGACTTTTACACTGGCACTTTAAGTTTGCTGCACTTACTGGCATGTCATTGGTCATTTGTTTCGCAGACCAGCACAATATATTTTATATCACTATTATTGGGACATTTATTTATATTATTTATTATCCATATTGCGTTGGATTGATGTGTTTTATTTGCGATATCTAGATCACCTTTAAGCACTGGCACTTTGTACGTTTTGAACCATTTATAAGGATATGTTTTTGATGGTTATTCCTGATTTATTCTATGTATTTTTATTTAGAATTATTCACATGAAGTAGTGTTTATGTCCCTTTGTGCACCTACACATGATTATCTAGATTTATATGTTTTTAGTGTCAACACTTATTTATGCGATTTTACATGCGATTTTTTTTTTTTTTTTTTTTTTGTCATTTAGTATATACCAACTGAAAAGGATTTTTTATGCACTTTTTTCACATACACATGATGCTGATTATTAAGACTTGAAGAATGTTTTTAGTGTCAACACCTATTTATGCGATTTATTATGCGATTTTATGTCATTTTATTAATTGACCACAGACAGAGATTTACAGCTTTCTTCTGGTTAGCGCAGCACCTCCCCCCCTATACCTCAGTTTGATTTTGGGCTTATGTCTGACCCTTGCTTCGGTGCATGCAGCTGTCCAGTCACACATACGTGCGTTTTTACTATTTTTCTGAGTTCTTGTTTTCTTTTCTTTTTCCAATTGGGTAGCGCAGGAATATTCTCATTACATTTCACTTCATACATTCCTGCAGCAACCATGGAAGTTTTCTCCTTTTTGGAAAAAAGAAAAATAAATTTGGAAGAAGTGTTTAGCACTACTAATGTAAGTAAGAATAAAACAGGTGATCTGGAAAGTCTTATGAGAAAACTGGGACATAACATGGAGAAAAAAGTAAGCCTATGGTGGGACATCAACACCTTTGAGACTTATCTAAAGGAAAGTATTGTCCCAAGGAGGCTAAGATGGGACGTCCCCCCAAATGATGGCCTAGTTGACCAGGAATCGAACGATGAATGGTTCAAATTTTTTAATGATAAAGGCCTAGAACTATTGAGGTTTTTACTGGATAGAAAATGGAGGAAGGCCGAAATAATAAATCAGAATATCGCTGAAATTAGGGAAGAACTGGAAGCTTTTAAAGAAACAACGGAGTTTAAAACGCTGACCACACAGCTTAATAGGGATTTAACTAAGAAGGACAAGGAGGTACAACATAGGAAAAGTAAAAAATATATTAGGGACATTAACGATTTTAAGAATGACCAAGCCTTCAAATGGCAAAGTCAATTAGGGAAAACAGAAGTGAGCTCCACCTATTCAACACCAGAGAAAATAGTGAGGATGTATACCCAGCAGACAAATGAACCACCTACACAAAGCCCACAGAGGAGGGGCTATTATGATCAAGGAAATGGAGGAACAACACCTAGACAATTATACCAAGATGATAGATACAAGAATGAATATCCATATACCCCCCAAAGAGGGAATAGAAGACCCCAGCAATATGATAGAACCCCGCAGAATGGTGGAAGAAGACCGTTCTATGGGAGAAACAATAGGAAACCATATAATGGGAATAATTGGTATAAACCCCCGTATGACCAGAGGGATTATAGAGGATATACACAAGACCATAGGGAACAGAGGAGGCCATATGATTACAGAGACAACAGAAGACCAACATATGACTATCAAGGCCCAAGAAGAAGAAGCCCTGGTCAAGATTACGGATACGAAGAAAGAAGAGGACCACAACAGAGAGACCATCGACGCCATGAACGTAGCCCGATACCTACATACAACTATTATGCTCCACTGACCGATCGTGGGGAGGAGAGAAATGGCCAATATAGGCAACATCCTACACAGCACGAAACTTCCGACAACACTAGGCCTTTTTTAGACAGAGGCCAGGAGAACCCTCCCCGAGACATATAGACGAAAACAGAAGCCACAGAAGAAGTCAAGAAAGAAGAGAGGAAAGCGATCTGGAAAGAGAGAGCAAAAGAAAAAGGGAGTGAAAGGAGAGGGTATCTTTAATCTGAGCGGCCAAACGTTGACACATGAGGAAATAGGGGTTCTAGATAAAGGATTAAAATATGCACCCTCCAAGAACTTGGACAAATTCCAAACCTTTCTAGGGATTCAGAAATTCGTAAGGAAACTTAATATTGCCAAGTACATTGCAGGAAATCCACCAAGGCCTAGACATATAGAGTCTTGTGATGAGGAGATTGTGCATAGTACACTACGAAACAAATCTGTTTTTATTTCCTTGTCAAAAGAAGTTTATTGAGTATACAATGTTATAAAGATACATAAAGTAAGTTTACAAGGATCTATAAAGTAAGCTCATTGTTTTACAGTAGGGTTTATATAGGTAAATATCATGAAATTTCAAATATTAAACATTGGGTTCACGTAAACCTAAATTAAAGATATATATCATTTCCTTAGTTACTTTTGTAGGTATTTAAATGATTTATACCTACTATACATATTGTTTACAAGTAGAGTGTATATAGGTCAAATAAATTCTGATAATGAGCTTTAATCGTAAGGTGGAGAAAAGGAAAGAGAAAGAAGAAAAAGGGTTGAAAGGTAGAGGTATGGTCCACAAGGTTGTCCCGCTCGTCAGTTTATTATTCTTTTTAGTTCTCTTTGAAGCCTTAGAATGGGTGTCTCTGTAAGTCATTTAATCTGTTACCAAGGATGCCAAAGTTTTTCAAATTTTGGAATTTGATTTTGATCGATGGCTACCATCTTAGCATGGGACATTGTATTATTCATTCTGTGAATTGTTTCTGCTAGTACCAATGTAGGAGATTTCCATGCCTTGGCCACTGTTTCTTTTGCAGCCGTTATTAGTTGGATCATAAGTTTGAATTGAGAGAGTGTTAACCATTCTGGTTTTAGATTAAGTAAAGTTAAATATGGATCTGGTTGTATTATTTTTTTAAATATTTTAGATGCAATCACGAAGACTTCCTTCCAGAAGGTTTGGATTACTGGGCACGTCCACCAGATGTGTAAATATGTGCCTATTTCTGGGCATCCTCGAAAACAAAGAGCTGAGGTATTAGGTGAATATTTTGCCACTCTAGCGGGTACAAGGTACCAGCGAGTTAGGACTTTATAATTTGTCTCCAGTGCTAAGATGTTGGGTGAAGATGACTTAGATGTGAGCCATATGTTAGACCAGTCCGTGTCTTCTAAAGTTCGTCCCAGGTCCTCCTCCCACCTCTGAACGTAAGAGGGTCTATTAAGATTTGCTACTCCATATAATTGATTATAAAGTGATGAAATTGTACCTTTAGCAAATGGATCTTTTGTACAGATTGACTCAAAAATGGATAATTGGGATAATGGTGTATCCCCCTTTAGGAATGGTGTATAGAAATTTTTGATTTGGAGATATCTAAATATCTCAGAGTTTGGTAGATCATATTTTTCTCTAAGCGATGGGAATGAAAGGAATGATTTAGATGCTATGAAGTCATTTAGTGTCTGAATGCCTGATGTTGTCCAAGCTTTAAAAGAATTTGGGTAGATCCATGCCGGATAAAAGGCCGGATTTCTGATAAAAGAAAGGAGAGGATTGTGTGGAGATTGTAACTGATATTTGGTTTTTAGTTTATCCCAGAGAGATAAGAAGTGTTTAGTTATGGGATTATGAATTTTAAAGCGGTCTTTAGGATCAAGCCATAATAAATTTGATATTAATAGAGGGTCATTTTCTGAAGCCTCTATAAATACCCATAATGGGATTTCCTGTTTTGCATGGTATTTGGACAGACTGGCCAAATGTGCTGCTCTGTAGTAGTTAGTAAAATTAGGGTATCCCAGGCCTCCTTTATTTTTGGGAAGATGTAGTGTGTGTATAGGTATACGTGGTTTAGAAAAGCCCCATATAAACGAAGTTGCTCTTTTTTGTACTATTCTCAAAAAATAGGAAGGAATTGGAATAGGGAGGACTCTGAATAGATAAAGCAATTTGGGTAGAATAGTCATTTTGATTGCATTAATCTTCCCTATCCAGGATAAAGGAAGTTGCGACCATTGTTTTATTAGATTTGTGATCTGGCTTAATACAGGAGGATAATTGGTTGAGAATAAGTCAGAATGAGATGCTGTTAAATGAATTCCAAGATATGGGATTGATTTTTCTGCCCATGTGAATGGGAGTGCAGCCCTAGCCGGGATCAATTCCATGTTTGTGAGTGAAATATTAAGCACTAGGCATTTCTTAGGATTAATCATAAGGCCGGATAGGGCTGCAAATCCATCAAGAGCTGGTATTAAGTTAGGACCAGAGACCTGTGGTGATGATATAAAAAGTAATATATCGTCTGCAAATATACATAATTTGTGTGTAATACCTCCTACTTCAATGCCAGTTATAGTTTGGTTTGTTCTGATGTATTGGGCCATGGGTTCGAGTATAAGGGCAAATAATAAGGGAGATAATGGGCAACCCTGTCGGGTACCTCTTTCGATATTAAAGGCTTCAGATTTGTATCCAGCATATTTTATATAGGCTTTGGGTTTATTATATAATGCTTTGATCCATGTTAAAAAGTGGGGTCCAAAACCCCATTTTTGTAATGAATATTGCATATATTGCCAGGATACTGTGTCAAATGCCCTCTTAATATCGATATATTTCCGTTTTTTAGCAATATGTGCCAATAACACTGCCCTGCGTATATTATCGCCTGCCTGTCTATTTGGCATGAAGCCTACTTGATCTCTATGTATTAATTTTCCTATAATGCTATTGAGGCGTTTTGCTATTATTTTTGCTAATAATTTAATATCGAGGTTTAACAGAGAGGCCGATAATTCACACAGGAAGTATCATCAGAAAGGGGTTTTGGGATCAAACAATTGCCATTAGTGTTTCTTGCCGAAAAGAATGTCCATCTAGAAGTTTGTTAAAAGTTTCAATGAGAATGGGAGAGAGTATTTCTGAGAATGTTTTATAGTATAAAGCCGAGTAGCCGTCTGGGCCTGGTCTTTTGTTAAGTTTTAGGTCTTTTATGGCGTTAGCAACTTCATCTATAGTTATAGGCTCATCCAAACTGCTTTTTTGATTCTGAGATAACTCAGGTAAGGTTATTTTTGAGAAGAAGGATTCAGCCTCTGTAGGATTAAATTCATTGTTTGTCTTGTATAAAGTTGCGAGATGTGAGTGAAATTTATGGACTATTTTAACTGGATTACAAGTGTAAACATTTTTTGATAATTTCAAACGTATTGGTTTGAAAGATTTGTTTGTTGAATTTAATGCCCGAGCCAAATATGTACCTGGTTTGCTTGTATTCATGTAGAAATTGTGTTTGGAGCGTTTGAGGGATTTATCAACTGACTGAAATAGATCGTATTCCAATCTAGATTTTTCAAGATGAGATTTTGTACTCTGAGATGGATTATCTTGAAATGATATGTAGGCTGCATTAAAATTGAGTTCTAGTTTTTTTGCTAGATTTTTGCGTTCCCGTTTAAATAGTGCCATTTGTCTTTGTATTGTACCACGCAAGACAGGCTTATGAGCTTCCCACAGTGTTATTGGGGAGATGTCTGTTGTATTATTAATTGATATGTATTCCTTTAAAGCTTGTTCAATGGCCATCTGATGTAGTGGGTGTTTGAGCATTATGTCCGGTAAGTACCACGTTGGGTCATGCGCTTTTGGTATGGCTGAGGCTATAGTAGTGTATACTGCATTATGGTCAGACCACGGAATCGGAATTATATCTGATGCAATAATTTCTGGTATCATTCCTATTGTTAGAAAAATATGATCTATTCTGGTGAAGGTTTGATGAGGGTGCAAGAAATAAGTGAATTTCTTTTTCATTGGGTTACTTTCTCTCCATGAATCTACCAGATTGTATTTGGAAAGAAGTTGAGAAAAAGGTAATCTAGAGGTTATTTTGGATGGTGTAAAAGGTGATTTATCTAGAAATGGGAGGAGGACCTGATTCGAATCCCCACACATTATCACTGTTCCTATTTTGTGTGTATTAATCACTTGTAATATATGTGAGAGGAATGGTGTAGGTTGTTTGTTAGGAGCGTAGTAGGAAATCACCGTGATTGCTGTATCCATTATATAACCCATGAGTATCAGGTATCTACCTTCTGGGTCTTTAATTTCTGATGATAAGGTGAATGGTGTGGATCGGTGAAATGCAATTAGAGTTCCCCTTTGCTTGGTACAGGCAGAAGCCGTGTAAATTTGTTGATAAAAAGGAGAAATATATTTTGGAGTAGAATCTTTGGTGAAGTGTGTTTCTTGGAGGCATACTATGTTATGGAAAGTACGGAAGGCTTTGGTCCTTTTTTGAGGGACATTTATTCCCTGAACATTCAGCGAAAGTATATTCAGTGGTGCCATGGCAATAGATCAAATAGTTTTGACTTACTTTTTGTTATGCAGAGCTGACTGCGCAGATCAACCTGTGTGGACTGAAGAGATGAATAGATAGAAAAGAAACCAGTGAATTCTGGAGTAAAGAGTAAACAAAAAACATATGAGATTAGATGATACAATGTATAAATTATTTTTTGCAAGTAATCACAATTTACCCGTGAAAGAGAATAAATATCTCTCTCAGGGGAATAAGTGCCTTCATCACACTCCCACATAATATGGTTGGGAGAATGAGGAGGGCTAATGGGGGTACACGGATCTTCCGCTTACAGGAGAGAAGTGCTATGTCAAAAGACATCAAAATGATGTTTCATTAATTGGAGTGCAGAATATAGTTTTTGTTGAAATTATTTATTCCAGGGTGGTTGTATATGGTTAGTCTTGCCCTAGGCTAAATAATTCAGTTAGAAAGGTATTGTTAATAACATTGGTATTGATGAAGATAGTTTGAATTATTTTGGGATTTTAACCCTTTTAGAGTAAACAATTACATATTTTATTCATATGTAACTTTTTAGATATGTTAACTCATAAAATTGAGGTTGTATTTCTTCAGATTAGAATAAACAAAAACATAATTCTAGGAACTAGTTAGGTAATAATATATTTGTTTTAAGAAAAGAAAGAAAAAGCTTCCATTACTTCTGGATTATTGAACATATTTGTCCTAAAAAGTAATAAATCTATTGTTATTACCTGATAATATATAACTGAACAAGAATTTCCTTATTTCACTTATATATTCTAAGGCTATATGAATCAGAAGTAATAAGAAATATAACTGGAATGTAACATGATCCCACACAGTGTGTGACTATCAGAATGTATTTACATTCAGTTATAAATATAGTTTTTTTTTTTTATAGAGAACCATCTCTTAGTATAATAAATGAAGAGATATCAGGAATTAGGATGTCAGTCCATTAAATCTTCTTGGTCCATGGATGATGTGGCATAACGGCCTCTTTTGTGAGAATGATGATTCCCATTTTGTTCTGAAATTTTCTGGGTGCTGCCTGAAGGTGAAGATGATGCAATTCTTCTGCGTGTGGGAGAGTTGCTGCTTGTGGGTTCTGTCAGATTTAATTTTAAAAGGGTTTGTTGTAGTTCATCTGCTGATCTGCTTCTGTAAATTGTACCTTGGTAGTTAAATCTGACTGAAAAGGGGAAGCCCCATTGATACATAATGTTGTGGCGTTGCAGTTCCATTAGTTGGGGTTTCATGGATCGTCTTTTAGTAATAGTAAGTTGGGATAGGTCAGCAAAAATTTGATAATTGTGTCCTTGAAAATTAAGTTCCTTTTTTTCTCTTGCAGCAATTAGTATTTGTTCTTTCGTTCTGTAATAATGAATTTTGTGATTATATCACGTGGGGGTCCATCTTTCTTTTTGGCTGTGACGGCTCTGTGTACTCTGTCCAGTTCTAAACGTTCAATAGGGATATCTGGCTTTAGTTCTTGTAATAGAGCAGTAATAGTAGATTGCAGGTCTGTCACAGTTTCAGGTATTCCCCTTATGCGCAAGTTTGAACGTCTGGCTCTATTTTCGTAATCTTCGAGCTTAGTTTGAAGTATTTAATTCCCTTTTTTTAATTGTTCCAATTCTGTTATATTTTCTTGGGTTGTAATTTCAATTTCATCCATTTTTATTTCTAAGGCTGCGGTGCGGTTTCCCAGCTCTCTTATTTCTTTGGTTAGGCTTTTTGTTATTTGGTCTGAGGTTTGTTTTAAAGCCTTATGAAGCATCTTTTCAAATTGTAATAACATTACTGGGGATACTGAGGAGGCTTGTGGAGAAGTTTGTGAGAGGATTTGTTCTGTATCTGACTCAAATGGAGAGTCTTGCTGTGACATTTTCTGTCTGTGAGAGCGCCCTGATGCTGTATCTTGTGAGGTGACTGGAGCTGCTTCAGCTGCAGTGAGTGCCTGTGAGCTCTTTGTGAGGTGATTTTTATTTCTGCCACGGTTTCCTCCCAGTACCATATTTCCTGCCCAAACTTTCACAGTTTGCTCCCTGGGGCAAAAAGGTTCAAATGGATACCTTTTGAGCCTGCAGGCTCCGCTTTGTCCTTCTCTTCTCTCCTCAGCGGTGTGGAGCTCTAACACTGCATGTCAGCTCCGCTAGGCTCCGCCTCCTGCCCCTCGAAACAAATCTATTTTTAACCCTTCAATAAAGAACAACAAGTATACTGAGGTTTTTAAAAAAGTAGTTTTAGATGATATTAAAGTTTTAAAAATCAAGAAAAGAGAAGAACCAAGCCACATAAAGAGTGGTATCAAGAAACTAACAAGAAGGAAAGACTTGGTTATACGACCAGCAGATAAGGGAGGAGGAATTGTGATTCTATCGAAAGAGCAATACCACAGCAGTATGACCAAGATGCTGGGAGATGAGACGACTTACAGCAGATTATTAAGTAACCCGATGTTCAAGTGCAGAAAAGCACTAGAAAAGGTGGTGTGCTTAGGAGTAAAGAGAAACATACTGAATAAAAAAGAAGCCAGATATCTGATACCTGATTCCTGTAGGACCCCGATCATATATTCATTGCCAAAAATTCATAAAGATAAAATTAACCCACCACCAAGACCGATTGTAAATGGGATAGACTCACTGACATCGAGAATCGGGCAATATATAGATTATTTCCTACAGCCAGCGGTCCAGAACACAGAGGCATACCTCAGAGACACCAAGCAGATGTTGCAAATACTAGAAGATGTCCCAAAAGAAACAGGTCCATGGATTATGGCTACCGCGGATGTCTCATCCCTATATACAGTGATACCTCACCATCAAGCATGCAAAGCCACAAAATGGGGCCTTAGGTCATACACCAAGCTACCATGCGTCCAAAGGAAGTTCATAGTGAAATGCTTAGACTTCTGCCTCAAGAACAACTATTTCTGGTATGACAAGAATTACTACTATCAACAAACAGGAGTAGCGATGGGAGCTAGAATTTTCCCCAAGCGTGGCAGGCCTCTTCATGGCCCAGTGGGAGGAACAGAATGTTTTTAGAGACAGGCCCACTGAACTAGCCATTTACAAGAGATATATCGATGATGTCTTTATACTCTGGAAAGGTGAACTAGATCAGCTCACCAGTTTTTTGGAAAACCTTAACATCAATGATAGAAATATTAAATTATCTTGGGAGGCCAGTGATGAAAAAGTGACATTTTTAGATTTAGACATCATACAAGAAAACGGTATACTATGGTCACGCACGCACTTTAAAACGGTGGACAGGAACAGTTATCTCCCTATTGAAAGCTGCCACCACAGGAATTGGCTGTTTAATGTCCCTAAAGGTCAACTTATGAGGGTAAGACGGAACTGTACCCACCTTAATATTTATCTAGAACAAGCAGAACTGATTGCGCAGAGATTCGCCAAGAAAGGCTACGACCAACAATTCATAAGAGACAAAATACTGGAAGTCAAGGAAATGGACCGAAAAGAATTAATCAGAGATAAAAGCAGAAATGAAACGACATTAGCGGTAGCACTGATAATCTTGGACTTCAATGCCCAACACAAGAGAATTGAGAAGATTATCAAGAGACACTGGCATATACTTCTGGCAGATAAGGAATTACAGGATAAGTTACCCCCCAATCCCAGGTTCATTTACAAGAAAGCACCTACCCTTAGAGACAAAATTGTGAAAAACATAATTGATCCACCAAAGAAAGTAATCTCCTTCTTTACCCGGAATGGTTTCTTCCCTTGCAAAAGGTGCTTTTCATGTTTGAGAACTAGGCGCCCCAATGAGAAGAAGTCCCACTTTACGTCGACTAGTACAGGGGAGACATATGAAATAAAAGAATTTATCTGTTGTAACACGGAAGGAGCGGTATACGCCCTAGAATGCAGTTGCGGCCTACAGTATATAGGCCGCACAAAAAGACCCCTTCGAGTTAGGATCAAAGAGCACGTGAAGAATATTTTGAATGGGTATGACAAACATAGTGTTTCTAAACACTTCCTGCTGTGTCACAACAAAGACCCCACACAATTAAAATTTTGGGGAATTGAACCATATGTCAGACACTGGCGGGAGGGACATAAGGTTAGGACCCTCAGCCAGCTCGAATCTAAGTGGATTTTCACCCTAGATACTTTTGCACCCAGAGGTTTGAACATCGAATTTGATTTGAACTGCTTTTTAAGCGATTTTTAATAGGAGTGTACATTACCAGCTCTCTTTTTTTCTCTCACCAGTATTTTAAGAATATGTTTTGGCCCTCCCTCTCCCTCTTCTTATGCCCTTGGATATTGTTATTATTAGTACATGTTGTGATTCATCATCATAGATTTATTCGCTACCCCCCCGCCTTCCATTACCTCCTTACGTCTCCCCCCTCCTTTTCCCCCTCCCTTCCCCATCCCCCCTCTCCCTTTCCCCTCTCCCCCCACCACCTCTCCCCCCCCCCCCCCCAGTTTGCCTTCCCTCCTTTTCCTTATGATTGCACTGTAGTTGAGATTGTAGGTATTTCATGTGATATTTATACGAGTATACATGATATGAAATAGCCCATTCCATCATCCCTCCGCGGCTATTTTAATTTTAATTTTACTGGATATTCCAGCTATTTGCACCTTAACCCCGCATATATTTTAATCATATTTTATTAAATAATTTAATTTTAGCCTTTTTATTACCTTTCAATATATTTTACGAATTAAAATTTCCATGTATGCACTTTTAGTGGTAGCCTCCGACCATTTGGCATTTTTTAGCTTCCAATACAGCGAGATCTCTCTCTTTTTTAATATATGCCCACCTATGCGTCCGTCTCTGGCCAATTAGCCCCTCTGTATATCTTTAAGCCATATTTATGAGCAACGCAATATATCGTTACATAGACATACAGCCAATTCGGTATCTATTTGCCTTGGTATGAGTATAAAGTCTTCTCTAACCTATAAAATGGCCGCGCCCATCAGACACCTAGTTATTAGCTTGGTTAAGATCAGGTAGTTGTTTCTAACCTACAAAATGGCCGCGCCCATGAGAGACCCAGTAATCACCGGCGTGGCTACGAGAAAATGGCCGCCCATTAATCACTATGGGAGAGACTATTTAAGACCACAATAAGCCTATTTTGCTCATCCCCTGAAGAAGTCACGTGATCGGTGATGACACGTGTAGGGACGGAATAGGCTGTTTCACATTGCTAGACACAGAACGAGTTCGCTGCTCGTAGGAGAGAGGTTTGCTCTGCATTGTTTTTATGTGAGTACACCTACTTAAAGATTTTTAATAAAGCATTACCTGGTTAAGACATACTTCACTATCAAGTACCTTTGTCCTGCATATTCCTGTACATACATACCTGAGATGTGGAGGCTGAGCTAGGATCCGCGCTGGTCCAGGACCCCTGATAGGACCATAGCCACTTGTAATCAGCTGCCATTAGGATAACCCAACACTGGCAAGCGTGGATATAGGGACGCGATGGAGGCTCAGGACCTGGCGTTTTAGCTATAGTTCATGCGGTTGACCTAGCACCACTAGGTAAGGGGCCACTGCTTACATTAGTGTTTTATGCACCAAGAAGACACTGAGTGAATTGCATCCCAGACACCCCACTGTTGTTTTGTTGAATACACCAGAACTTGCTTTTGCACCTTCAATGACTTTTACACTGGCACTTTAAGTTTGCTGCACTTACTGGCATGTCATTGGTCATTTGTTTCGCAGGCCAGCACAATATATTTTATATCACTATTATTGGGACATTTATTTATATTATTTATTATCCATATTGCGTTGGATTGATGTGTTTTATTTGCGATATCTAGATCACCTTTAAGCACTGGCACTTTGTACGTTTTGCACCATTTATAAGGATATGTTTTTGATGGTTATTTCTGATTTATTCTATGTATTTTTATTTAGAATTATTCACATGAAGTAGTGTTTATGTCCCTTTGTGCACCAACACATGATTATCTAGATTTATATGTTTTTAGTGTCAACTCTTATTTATGCGATTTTACATGCGATTTTTTTTTTTGTCATTTAGTATATACCAACTGAAAAGGATTTTTTATGCACTTTTTTCACATACACATGATGCTGATTATTAAGACTTGAATGTTTTTAGTGTCAACACCTATTTATGCGATTTATGCGATTTATTATGCGATTTTATGTCATTTTATTAATTGACCACAGACAGAGATTTACAGCTTTCTTCTGGTTAGCGCAGCACCTCCCCCCCTATACCTCAGTTTGATTTTGGGCTTATGTCTGACCCTTGCTTCGGTGCATGCAGCTGTCCAGTCGCATACGTGCGTTTTTACTATTTTTCTGAGTTCTTGTTTTCTTTTCTTTTTCCAATTGGGTAGCGCAGGAATATTCTCATTACATTTCACTTCATACATTCATACATTCCTGCAGCAACCATGGAAGTTTTCTCCTTTTTGGAAAAAAGAAAAATAAATTTGGAAGAAGTGTTTAGCACTACTAATGTAAGTAAGAATAAAACAGGTGATCTGGAAAGTCTTATGAGAAAACTGGGACATAACATGGAGAAAAAAGTAAGCCTATGGTGGGACATCAACACCTTTGAGACTTATCTAAAGGAAAGTATTGTCCCAAGGAGGCTAAGATGGGACGTCCCCCCAAATGATGGCCTAGTTGACCAGGAATCGAACGATGAATGGTTCAAATTTTTTAATGATAAAGGCCTAGAACTATTGAGGTTTTTACTGGATAGAAAACGGAGGAAGGCCGAAATAATAAATCAGAATATCGCTGAAATTAGGGAAGAACTGGAAGCTTTTAAAGAAACAACGGAGTTTAAAACGCTGACCAAGCAGCTTAATAGGGATTTAACTAAGAAGGACAAGGAGGTACAACATAGGAAAAGTAAAAAATATATTAGGGACATTAACGATTTTAAGAATGACCAAGCCTTCAAATGGCAAAGTCAATTAGGGAAAACAGAAGTGAGCTCCACCTATTCAACACCAGAGAAAATAGTGAGGATGTATACCCAGCAGACAAATGAACCACCTACACAAAGCCCACAGAGGAGGGGCTATTATGATCAAGGAAATGGAGGAACAACACCTAGACAATTATACCAAGATGATAGATACAAGAATGAATATCCATATACCCCCCAAAGAGGGAATAGAAGACCCCAGCAATATGATAGAATCCCGCAGAATGGTGGAAGAAGACCGTTCTACGGGAGAAACAATAGGAAACCATATAATGGGAATAATTGGTATAAACCCCTGTATGACCAGAGGGATTATAGAGGATATACACAAGACCATAGGGAATTGAGGAGGCCATATGATTACATTGACAACAGAAGACCAACATATGACTATCAAGGCCCAAGAGGAAGAAGCCCTGGTCAAGATTACGGATACGAAGAAAGAAGAGGACCACAACAGAGAGACCATCGACGCCATGAACTTAGCCCGATACCTACATACAACTATTATGCTCCACTGACTGATCGTGGGGAGGAGAGAAATGGCCAATATAGGCAACATCCTGCACAGCACGAAACTTCCGACAACACTAGGCCTTTTTTAGACAGAGGCCGGGAGAACCCTCCCCCGAGACATATAGACGAAAACAGAAGCCACAGAAGAAGTCAAGAAAGAAGAGAGGAAAGCGATCTGGAAAGAGAGAGCAAAAGAAAAAGGGAGTGAAAGGAGAGGGTATCTCTGAGCGGCCAAACGTTGACACATGAGGAAATAGGGGTTCTAGATAAAGGATTAAAATATGCACCCTCCAAGAACTTGGACAAATTCCAATCCTTTCTAGGGATTCAGAAATTCGTAAGGAAACTTAATATTGCCAAGTACATTGCAGGAAATCCACCAAGGCCTAGACATATAGAGTCTTGTGATGAGGAGATTGTGCATAGTACACTACGAAACAAATCTGTTTTTAACCCTTCAATAAAGAACAACAAGTATACTGAGGTTTTTAAAAAAGTAGTTTTAGATGATATTAAAGTTTTAAAAACCAAGAAAAGAGAAGAACCAAGCCACATAAAGAGTGGTATCAAGAAACTAACAAGGAAAGACTTGGTTATACGACCAGCAGATAAGGGAGGAGGAATTGTGATTCTATCGAACGTGCAATACCACCGCAGTATGACCAAGATGCTGGGAGATGAGACGACTTACAGCAGATTATTAAGTAACCCGATGTTCAAGTGCAGAAAAGCACTAGAAAAGGTGGTGTGCTTAGGAGTAAAGAGAAACATACTGAATAAAAAAGAAGCCAGATATCTGATACCTGATTCCTGTAGGACCCCGATCATATATTCATTGCCAAAAATTCATAAAGATAAAATTAACCCACCACCAAGACCGATTGTAAATGGGATAGACTCACTGACATCGAGAATCGGGCAATATATAGATTATTTCCTACAGCCAGCGGTCCAGAACACAGAGGCATACCTCAGAGACACCAGGCAGATGTTGCAAATACTAGAAGATGTCCCAAAAGAAACAGGTCCATGGATTATGGCTACCGCGGATGTCTCATCCCTATATACAGTGATACCTCACCATCAAGCATGCAAAGCCACAAAATGGGGCCTTAGGTCATACACCAAGCTACCATGCGTCCAAAGGAAGTTCATAGTGAAATGCTTAGACTTTCTGCCTCAAGAACAACTATTTCTGGTATGACAAGAATTACTACTATCAACAAACAGGAGTAGCGATGGGAGCTAAATTTGCCCCAAGCGTGGCAGGCCTCTTCATGGCCCAGTGGGAGGAACAGAATGTTTTTAGAGACAGGCCCACCGAACTAGCCATTTACAAGAGATATATCGATGATGTCTTTATACTCTGGAAAGGTGAACTAGATCAGCTCACCAGTTTTTTGGAAAACCTTAACATCAATGATAGAAATATTAAATTATCTTGGGAGGCCAGTGATGAAAAAGTGACATTTTTAGATTTAGACATCATACAAGAAAACGGTATACTATGGTCACGCACGCACTTTAAAACGGTTGACAGGAACAGTTATCTCCCTATTGAAAGCTGCCACCACAGGAATTGGCTGTTTAATGTCCCTAAAGGTCAACTTATGAGGGTAAGATGGAACTGTACCCACCTTAATATTTATCTAGAACTAGCAGAACTGATTGCGCAGAGATTCGCCAAGAAAGGCTACGACCAACAATTCATAAGAGACAAAATACTGGAAGTCAAGGAAATGGACCGAAAAGAATTAATCAGAGATAAAAGCAGAAATGAAACGACATTAGCGGTAGCACCGATAATCTTGGACTTCAATGCCCAACACAAGAGAATTGAGAAGATTATCAAGAGACACTGGCATATACTTCTGGCAGATAAGGAATTACAGGATAAGTTACCCCCCAATCCCAGGTTCATTTACAAGAAAGCACCTACCCTTAGAGACAAAATTGTGAAAAACATAATTGATCCACCAAAGAAAGTAATCTCCTTCTTTACCCGGAATGGTTTCTTCCCTTGCAAAAGGTGCTTTGCATGTTTGAGAACTAGGCGCCCCAATGAGAAGTCCCACTTTACGTCGACTAGTACAGGGGAGACATATGAAATAAAAGAATTTATCTGTTGTAACACGGAAGGAGCGGTATACGCCCTAGAATGCAGTTGCGGCCTACAGTATATAGGCCGCACAAAAAGACCCCTTCGAGTTAGGATCAAAGAACACGTGAAGAATATTTTGAATGGGTATGACAAACATAGTGTTTCTAAACACTTCCTGCTGTGTCACAACAAAGACCCCACACAATTAAAATTTTGGGGAATTGAACCATATGTCAGACACTGGCGGGGGGGACATAAGGTTAGGACCCTCAGCCAGCTCGAATCTAAGTGGATTTTCACCCTAGATACTTTTGCACCCAGAGGTTTGAACATCGAATTTGATTTGAACTGCTTTTTAAGCGAATTTTTATTAGGAGTGTACATTACCAGCTCTCTTTTTTTTTCTCTCACCAGTATTTTAAGAATATGTTTTGGCCCTCCCTCTCCCTCTTCTTATGCCCTTGGATATTGTTATTATTAGTACATGTTGTGATTTATCATAATAGATTTATTCGCTACCCCCCCGCCCCCCCTCCTTCCATTACCTCCTTACGTCTCCCCCCTCCTTTTCCCCCTCCCCCCTCTCCCTTTCCCCTCTCCCCCCACCACCTCTTCCCTCCCCCCCCCCCCGGTTTGCCTTCCCTTCTTTTCCTTATGATTGCACTGTAGTTGAGATTGTAGGTATTTCATGTGATATTTATACAAGTATACATGATATGAAATAGCCCATTCCATCATCCCTCCGCGGCTATTTTAATTTGAATTTTACTGGATATTCCAGCTATTTGCACCTTAACCCCGCATATATTTTAATCATATTTTATTAAATAATTTAATTTTAGCCTTTTTATTACCTTTCAATATATTTTACGAATTAAAATTTCCATGTATGCACTTTTAGTGGTAGCCTCTGACCATTTGGCATTTTTTAGCTTCCAATACAGCGGGATCTCTCTCTTTTTTAATATATGCCCACCTACGCGTCCGTCTCTGGCCAATTAGCCCCTCTGTATATCATTAAGCCATATTTATGAGCAACGCAATATATCGTTACATAGACATACAGCCAATTCGGTATCTATTTGCCTTGGTATGAGTATAAAGTCTTCTCTAACCTATAAAATGGCCGCGCCCATCAGACACCTAGTTATTAGCTTGGTTAAGATCAGGTAGTCGTTTCTAACCTACAAAATGGCCGCGCCCATGTGAGACCCATGTGTCGTTTCTAACCTACAAAATGGCCGCGCCCATGTGAGACCCAGTAATCGCCGGCGTGGCTACGAGAAAATGGCCGCCCATTAATCACTATGGGAGAGACTATTTAAGACCACAATAAGCTAATTTGGCTCATCCCCTGAAGAAGTCACGTGATCGGTGATGACACGTGTAGGGACGGAATAGGCTGTTTCACATTGCTAGACACAGAACGAGTTCGCTGCTCGTAGGAGAGAGGTTTGCTCTGCATTGTTTTTATGTGAGTACATCTACTTAAAGATTTTTAATAAAGCATTACCTGGTTAAGACATACTTCACTATCAAGTACCTTTGTCCTGCATATTCCTGTACATACATACCTGAGATGTGGAGGCTGAGCTAGGATCCGCGCTGGTCCAGGACCCCTGATAGGACCATAGCCACTTGTAATCAGCTGCCATTAGGATAACCCAACACCGGCAAGCGTGGATATAGGGACGCGATGGAGGCTCAGGACCTGGCGTTTTAGCTACAGTTCATGCGGTTGACCTAGCACCGCTAGGTAAGGGGTCACTGCTTACATTAGTGTTTTATGCACGAAGAGGACACTGAGTGAATTGCATCCCAGACACCCCACTGTTGTTTTGTTGAATACACCAGAACTTGCTTTTGCACCTTCAATGACTTTTACACTGGCACTTTAAGTTTGCTGCACTTACTGGCATGTCATTGGTCATTTGTTTCGCAGACCAGCACAATATATTTTATATCACTATTATTGGGACATTTATTTATATTATTTATTATCCATATTGCGTTGGATTGATGTGTTTTATTTGCGATACCTAGATCACCTTTAAGCACTGGCACTTTGTACGTTTTGCACCATTTATAAGGATATGTTTTTGATGGTTATTTCTGATTTATTCTATGTATTTTTATTTAGAATTATTCACATGAAGTAGTGTTTATGTCCCTTTGTGCACCTACACATGATTATCTAGATTTATATGTTTTTAGTGTCAACACTTATTTATGCGATTTTACATGCGATTTTTTTTTTTTTTTTTTTTTTTTTTGTCATTTAGTATATACCAACTGAAAAGGATTTTTTATGCACTTTTTTCACATACACATGATGCTGATTATTAAGACTTGAAGAATGTTTTTAGTGTCAACACCTATTTATGCGATTTATTATGCGATTTTATGTCATTTTATTAATTGACCACAGACAGAGATTTACAGCTTTCTTCTGGTTAGCGCAGCACCTCCCCCCCTATACCTCAGTTTGATTTTGGGCTTATGTCTGACCCTTGCTTCGGTGCATGCAGCTGTCCAGTCACACATACGTGCGTTTTTACTATTTTTCTGAGTTCTTGTTTTCTTTTCTTTTTCCAATTGGGTAGCGCAGGAATATTCTCATTACATTTCACTTCATACATTCCTGCAGCAACCATGGAAGTTTTCTCCTTTTTGGAAAAAAGAAAAATAAATTTGGAAGAAGTGTTTAGCACTACTAATGTAAGTAAGAATAAAACAGGTGATCTGGAAAGTCTTATGAGAAAACTGGGACATAACATGGAGAAAAAAAGTAAGCCTATGGTGGGACATCAACACCTTTGAGACTTATCTAAAGGAAAGTATTGTCCCAAGGAGGCTAAGATGGGACGTCCCCCCAAATGATGGCCTAGTTGACCAGGAATCGAACGATGAATGGTTCAAATTTTTTAATGATAAAGGCCTAGAACTATTGAGGTTTTTACTGGATAGAAAATGGAGGAAGGCCGAAATAATAAATCAGAATATCGCTGAAATTAGGGAAGAACTGGAAGCTTTTAAAGAAACAACGGAGTTTAAAACGCTGACCACACAGCTTAATAGGGATTTAACTAAGAAGGACAAGGAGGTACAACATAGGAAAAGTAAAAAATATATTAGGGACATTAACGATTTTAAGAATGACCAAGCCTTCAAATGGCAAAGTCAATTAGGGAAAACAGAAGTGAGCTCCACCTATTCAACACCAGAGAAAATAGTGAGGATGTATACCCAGCAGACAAATGAACCACCTACACAAAGCCCACAGAGGAGGGGCTATTATGATCAAGGAAATGGAGGAACAACACCTAGACAATTATACCAAGATGATAGATACAAGAATGAATATCCATATACCCCCCAAAGAGGGAATAGAAGACCCCAGCAATATGATAGAACCCCGCAGAATGGTGGAAGAAGACCGTTCTATGGGAGAAACAATAGGAAACCATATAATGGGAATAATTGGTATAAACCCCCGTATGACCAGAGGGATTATAGAGGATATACACAAGACCATAGGGAACAGAGGAGGCCATATGATTACAGAGACAACAGAAGACCAACATATGACTATCAAGGCCCAAGAAGAAGAAGCCCTGGTCAAGATTACGGATACGAAGAAAGAAGAGGACCACAACAGAGAGACCATCGACGCCATGAACGTAGCCCGATACCTACATACAACTATTATGCTCCACTGACCGATCGTGGGGAGGAGAGAAATGGCCAATATAGGCAACATCCTACACAGCACGAAACTTCCGACAACACTAGGCCTTTTTTAGACAGAGGCCAGGAGAACCCTCCCCGAGACATATAGACGAAAACAGAAGCCACAGAAGAAGTCAAGAAAGAAGAGAGGAAAGCGATCTGGAAAGAGAGAGCAAAAGAAAAAGGGAGTGAAAGGAGAGGGTATCTTTAATCTGAGCGGCCAAACGTTGACACATGAGGAAATAGGGGTTCTAGATAAAGGATTAAAATATGCACCCTCCAAGAACTTGGACAAATTCCAAACCTTTCTAGGGATTCAGAAATTCGTAAGGAAACTTAATATTGCCAAGTACATTGCAGGAAATCCACCAAGGCCTAGACATATAGAGTCTTGTGATGAGGAGATTGTGCATAGTACACTACGAAACAAATCTGTTTTTATTTCCTTGTCAAAAGAAGTTTATTGAGTATACAATGTTATAAAGATACATAAAGTAAGTTTACAAGGATCTATAAAGTAAGCTCATTGTTTTACAGTAGGGTTTATATAGGTAAATATCATGAAATTTCAAATATTAAACATTGGGTTCACGTAAACCTAAATTAAAGATATATATCATTTCCTTAGTTACTTTTGTAGGTATTTAAATGATTTATACCTACTATACATATTGTTTACAAGTAGAGTGTATATAGGTCAAATAAATTCTGATAATGAGCTTTAATCGTAAGGTGGAGAAAAGGAAAGAGAAGAAAAAGGGTTGAAAGGTAGAGGTATGGTCCACAAGGTTGTCCCGCTCGTCAGTTTATTATTCTTTTTAGTTCTCTTTGAAGCCTTAGAATGGGTGTCTCTGTAAGTCATTTAATCTGTTACCAAGGATGCCAAAGTTTTTCAAATTTTGGAATTTGATTTTGATCGATGGCTACCATCTTAGCATGGGACATTGTATTATTCATTCTGTGAATTGTTTCTGCTAGTACCAATGTAGGAGATTTCCATGCCTTGGCCACTGTTTCTTTTGCAGCCGTTATTAGTTGGATCATAAGTTTGAATTGAGAGAGTGTTAACCATTCTGGTTTTAGATTAAGTAAAGTTAAATATGGATCTGGTTGTATTATTTTTTTAAATATTTTAGATGCAATCACGAAGACTTCCTTCCAGAAGGTTTGGATTACTGGGCACGTCCACCAGATGTGTAAATATGTGCCTATTTCTGGGCATCCTCGAAAACAAAGAGCTGAGGTATTAGGTGAATATTTTGCCACTCTAGCGGGTACAAGGTACCAGCGAGTTAGGACTTTATAATTTGTCTCCAGTGCTAAGATGTTGGGTGAAGATGACTTAGATGTGAGCCATATGTTAGACCAGTCCGTGTCTTCTAAAGTTCGTCCCAGGTCCTCCTCCCACCTCTGAAAGTAAGAGGGTCTATTAAGATTTGCTACTCCATATAATTGATTATAAAGTGATGAAATTGTACCTTTAGCAAATGGATCTTTTGTACAGATTGACTCAAAAATGGATAATTGGGATAATGGTGTATCCCCCTTTAGGAATGGTGTATAGAAATTTTTGATTTGGAGATATCTAAATATCTCAGAGTTTGGTAGATCATATTTTTCTCTAAGCGATGGGAATGAAAGGAATGATTTAGATGCTATGAAGTCATTTAGTGTCTGAATGCCTGATGTTGTCCAAGCTTTAAAAGAATTTGGGTAGATCCATGCCGGATAAAAGGCCGGATTTCTGATAAAAGAAAGGAGAGGATTGTGTGGAGATTGTAACTGATATTTGGTTTTTAGTTTATCCCAGAGAGATAAGAAGTGTTTAGTTATGGGATTATGAATTTTAAAGCGGTCTTTAGGATCAAGCCATAATAAATTTGATATTAATAGAGGGTCATTTTCTGAAGCCTCTATAAATACCCATAATGGGATTTCCTGTTTTGCATGGTATTTGGACAGACTGGCCAAATGTGCTGCTCTGTAGTAGTTAGTAAAATTAGGGTATCCCAGGCCTCCTTTATTTTTGGGAAGATGTAGTGTGTGTATAGGTATACGTGGTTTAGAAGAGTCCCATATAAACGAAGTTGCTCTTTTTTGTACTATTCTCAAAAAATAGGAAGGAATTGGAATAGGGAGGACTCTGAATAGATAAAGCAATTTGGGTAGAATAGTCATTTTGATTGCATTAATCTTCCCTATCCAGGATAAAGGAAGTTGCGACCATTGTTTTATTAGATTTGTGATCTGGCTTAATACAGGAGGATAATTGGTTGAGAATAAGTCAGAATGAGATGCTGTTAAATGAATTCCAAGATATGGGATTGATTTTTCTGCCCATGTGAATGGGAGTGCAGCCCTAGCCGGGATCAATTCCATGTTTGTGAGTGAAATATTAAGCACTAGGCATTTCTTAGGATTAATCATAAGGCCGGATAGGGCTGCAAATCCATCAAGAGCTGGTATTAAGTTAGGACCAGAGACCTGTGGTGATGATAGAAAAAGTAATATATCGTCTGCAAATATACATAATTTGTGTGTAATACCTCCTACTTCAATGCCAGTTATAGTTTGGTTTGTTCTGATGTATTGGGCCATGGGTTCGAGTATAAGGGCAAATAATAAGGGAGATAATGGGCAACCCTGTCGGGTACCTCTTTCGATATTAAAGGCTTCAGATTTGTATCCAGCATATTTTATATAGGCTTTGGGTTTATTATATAATGCTTTGATCCATGTTAAAAAGTGGGGTCCAAAACCCCATTTTTGTAATGAATATTGCATATATTGCCAGGATACTGTGTCAAATGCCCTCTTAATATCGATATATTTCCGTTTTTTAGCAATATGTGCCAATAACACTGCCCTGCGTATATTATCGCCTGCCTGTCTATTTGGCATGAAGCCTACTTGATCTCTATGTATTAATTTTCCTATAATGCTATTGAGGCGTTTTGCTATTATTTTTGCTAATAATTTAATATCGAGGTTTAACAGAGAGGCCGATAATTCACACAGGAAGTATCATCAGAAAGGGGTTTTGGGATCAAACAATTGCCATTAGTGTTTCTTGCCGAAAAGAATGTCCATCTAGAAGTTTGTTAAAAGTTTCAGTGAGAATGGGAGAGAGTATTTCTGAGAATGTTTTATAGTATAAAGCCGAGTAGCCGTCTGGGCCTGGTCTTTTGTTAAGTTTTAGGTCTTTTATGGCGTTAGCAACTTCATCTATAGTTATAGGCTCATCCAAACTGCTTTTTTGATTCTGAGATAACTCAGGTAAGGTTATTTTTGAGAAGAAGGATTCAGCCTCTGTAGGATTAAATTCATTGTTTGTCTTGTATAAAGTTGCGAGATGTGAGTGAAATTTATGGACTATTTTAACTGGATTACAAGTGTAAACATTTTTTGATAATTTCAAACGTATTGGTTTGAAAGATTTGTTTGTTGAATTTAATGCCCGAGCCAAATATGTACCTGGTTTGCTTGTATTCATGTAGAAATTGTGTTTGGAGCGTTTGAGGGATTTATCAACTGACTGAAATAGATCGTATTCCAATCTAGATTTTTCAAGATGAGATTTTGTACTCTGAGATGGATTATCTTGAAATGATATGTAGGCTGCATTAAAATTGAGTTCTAGTTTTTTTGCTAGATTTTTGCGTTCCCGTTTAAATAGTGCCATTTGTCTTTGTATTGTACCACGCAAGACAGGCTTATGAGCTTCCCACAGTGTTATTGGGGAGATGTCTGTTGTATTATTAATTGATATGTATTCCTTTAAAGCTTGTTCAATGGCCATCTGATGTAGTGGGTGTTTGAGCATTATGTCCGGTAAGTACCACGTTGGGTCATGCGCTTTTGGTATGGCTGAGGCTATAGCAGTGTATACTGCATTATGGTCAGACCACGGAATCGGAATGATATCTGATGCAATAATTTCTGGTATCATTCCTATTGTTAGAAAAATATGATCTATTCTGGTGAAGGTTTGATGAGGGTGCGAGAAATAAGTGAATTTCTTTTTCATTGGGTTACTTTCTCTCCATGAATCTACCAGATTGTATTTGGAAAGAAGTTGAGAAAAAGGTAATCTAGAGGTTATTTTGGATGGTGTAAAAGGTGATTTATCTAGAAATGGGAGGAGGACCTGATTCGAATCCCCACACATTATCACTGTTCCTATTTTGTGTGTATTAATCACTTGTAATATATGTGAGAGGAATGGTGTAGGTTGTTTGTTAGGAGCGTAGTAGGAAATCACCGTGATTGCTGTATCCATTATATAACCCATGAGTATCAGGTATCTACCTTCTGGGTCTTTAATTTCTGATGATAAGGTGAATGGTGTGGATCGGTGAAATGCAATTAGAGTTCCCCTTTGCTTGGTACAGGCAGAAGCCGTGTAAATTTGTTGATAAAAAGGAGAAATATATTTTGGAGTAGAATCTTTGGTGAAGTGTGTTTCTTGGAGGCATACTATGTTATGGAAAGTACGGAAGGCTTTGGTCCTTTTTTGAGGGACATTTATTCCCTGAACATTCAGGGAAAGTATATTCAGTGGTGCCATGGCAATAGATCAAATAGTTTTGACTTACTTTTTGTTATGCAGAGCTGACTGCGCAGATCAACCTGTGTGGACTGAAGAGATGAATAGATAGAAAAGAAACCAGTGAATTCTGGAGTAAAGAGTAAACAAAAAACATATGAGATTAGATGATACATTGTATAAATTATTTTTTGCAAGTAATCACAATTTACCCGTGAAAGAGAATAAATATCTCTCTCAGGGGAATAAGTGCCTTCATCACACTCCCACATAATATGGTTGGGAGAATGAGGAGGGCTAATGGGGGTACACGGATCTTCCGCTTACAGGAGAGAAGTGCTATGTCAAAAGACATCAAAATGATGTTTCATTAATTGGAGTGCAGAATATAGTTTTTGTTGAAATTATTTATTCCAGGGTGGTTGTATATGGTTAGTCTTGCCCTAGGCTAAATAATTCAGTTAGAAAGGTATTGTTAATAACATTGGTATTGATGAAGATAGTTTGAATTATTTTGGGATTTTAACCCTTTTAGAGTAAACAATTACATATTTTATTCATATGTAACTGTTTAGATATGTTAACTCATAAAATTGAGGTTGTAATTCTTCAGATTAGAATAAACAAAAACATAATTCTAGGAACTAGTTAGGTAATAATATATTTGTTTTAAGAAAAGAAAGAAAAAGCTTCCATTACTTCTGGATTATTGAACATATTTGTCCTAAAAAGTAATAAATCTATTGTTATTACCTGATAATATATAACTGAACAAGAATTTCCTTATTTCACTTATATATTCTAAGGCTATATGAATCAGAAGTAATAAGAAATATAACTGGAATGTAACATGATCCCACACAGTGTGTGACTATCAGAATGTATTTACATTCAGTTATAAATATAGTTTTTTTTTTTTATAGAGAACCATCTCTTAGTATAATAAATGAAGAGATATCAGGAATTAGGATGTCAGTCCATTAAATCTTCTTGGTCCATGGATGATGTGGCATAACGGCCTCTTTTGTGAGAATGATGATTCCCATTTTGTTCTGAAATTTTCTGGGTGCTGCCTGAAGGTGAAGATGATGCAATTCTTCTGCGTGTGAGAGAGTTGCTGCTTGTGGGTTCTGTCAGATTTAATTTTAAAAGGGTTTGTTGTAGTTCATCTGCTGATCTGCTTCTGTAAATTGTACCTTGGTAGTTAAATCTGACTGAAAAGGGGAAGCCCCATTGATACATAATGTTGTGGCGTTGCAGTTCCATTAGTTGGGGTTTCATGGATCGTCTTTTAGTAATAGTAAGTTGGGATAGGTCAGCAAAAATTTGATAATTGTGTCCTTGAAAATTAAGTTCCTTTTTTTCTCTTGCAGCAATTAGTATTTGTTCTTTCGTTCTGTAATAATGAATTTTGTGATTATATCACGTGGGGGTCCATCTTTCTTTTTGGCTGTGAGGGCTCTGTGTACTCTGTCCAGTTCTAAACGTTCAATAGGGATATCTGGCTTTAGTTCTTGTAATAGAGCAGTAATAGTAGATTGCAGGTCTGTCACAGTTTCAGGTATTCCCCTTATGCGCAAGTTTGAACGTCTGGCTCTATTTTCGTAATCTTCGAGCTTAGTTTGAAGTATTTAATTCCCTTTTTTTAATTGTTCCAATTCTGTTATATTTTCTTGGGTTGTAATTTCAATTTCATCCATTTTTATTTCTAAGGCTGCGGTGCGGTTTCCCAGCTCTCTTATTTCTTTGGTTAGGCTTTTTGTTATTTGGTCTGAGGTTTGTTTTAAAGCCTTATGAAGCATCTTTTCAAATTGTAATAATATTACTGGGGATACTGAGGAGGCTTGTGGAGAAGTTTGTGAGAGGATTTGTTCTGTATCTGACTCAAATGGAGAGTCTTGCTGTGACATTTTCTGTCTGTGAGAGCGCCCTGATGCTGTATCTTGTGAGGTGACTGGAGCTGCTTCAGCTGCAGTGAGTGCCTGTGAGCTCTTTGTGAGGTGATTTTTATTTCTGCCACGGTTTCCTCCCAGTACCATATTTCCTGCCCAAACTTTCACAGTTTGCTCCCTGGGGCAAAAAGGTTCAAATGGATACCTTTTGAGCCTGCAGGCTCCGCTTTGTCCTTCTCTTCTCTCCTCAGCGGTGTGGAGCTCTAACACTGCATGTCAGCTCCGCTAGGCTCCGCCTCCTGCCCCTCGAAACAAATCTATTTTTAACCCTTCAATAAAGAACAACAAGTATACTGAGGTTTTTAAAAAAGTAGTTTTAGATGATATTAAAGTTTTAAAAATCAAGAAAAGAGAAGAACCAAGCCACATAAAGAGTGGTATCAAGAAACTAACAAGAAGGAAAGACTTGGTTATACGACCAGCAGATAAGGGAGGAGGAATTGTGATTCTATCGAAAGAGCAATACCACAGCAGTATGACCAAGATGCTGGGAGATGAGACGACTTACAGCAGATTATTAAGTAACCCGATGTTCAAGTGCAGAAAAGCACTAGAAAAGGTGGTGTGCTTAGGAGTAAAGAGAAACATACTGAATAAAAAAGAAGCCAGATATCTGATACCTGATTCCTGTAGGACCCCGATCATATATTCATTGCCAAAAATTCATAAAGATAAAATTAACCCACCACCAAGACCGATTGTAAATGGGATAGACTCACTGACATCGAGAATCGGGCAATATATAGATTATTTCCTACAGCCAGCGGTCCAGAACACAGAGGCATACCTCAGAGACACCAAGCAGATGTTGCAAATACTAGAAGATGTCCCAAAAGAAACAGGTCCATGGATTATGGCTACCGCGGATGTCTCATCCCTATATACAGTGATACCTCACCATCAAGCATGCGAAGCCACAAAATGGGGCCTTAGGTCATACACCAAGCTACCATGCGTCCAAAGGAAGTTCATAGTGAAATGCTTAGACTTCTGCCTCAAGAACAACTATTTCTGGTATGACAAGAATTACTACTATCAACAAACAGGAGTAGCGATGGGAGCTAGAATTTTCCCCAAGCGTGGCAGGCCTCTTCATGGCCCAGTGGGAGGAACAGAATGTTTTTAGAGACAGGCCCACTGAACTAGCCATTTACAAGAGATATATCGATGATGTCTTTATACTCTGGAAAGGTGAACTAGATCAGCTCACCAGTTTTTTGGAAAACCTTAACATCAATGATAGAAATATTAAATTATCTTGGGAGGCCAGTGATGAAAAAGTGACATTTTTAGATTTAGACATCATACAAGAAAACGGTATACTATGGTCACGCACGCACTTTAAAACGGTGGACAGGAACAGTTATCTCCCTATTGAAAGCTGCCACCACAGGAATTGGCTGTTTAATGTCCCTAAAGGTCAACTTATGAGGGTAAGACGGAACTGTACCCACCTTAATATTTATCTAGAACAAGCAGAACTGATTGCGCAGAGATTCGCCAAGAAAGGCTACGACCAACAATTCATAAGAGACAAAATACTGGAAGTCAAGGAAATGGACC
Source organism: Aquarana catesbeiana (assembly GCF_042186555.1). Lineage (NCBI taxonomy): Eukaryota > Metazoa > Chordata > Amphibia > Anura > Ranidae > Aquarana > Aquarana catesbeiana. The sequence goes on from NC_133326.1 coordinate 709,300,577, forward strand.
GAAAAGAATTAATCAGAGATAAAAGCAGAAATGAAACGACATTAGCGGTAGCACTGATAATCTTGGACTTCAATGCCCAACACAAGAGAATTGAGAAGATTATCAAGAGACACTGGCATATACTTCTGGCAGATAAGGAATTACAGGATAAGTTACCCCCCAATCCCAGGTTCATTTACAAGAAAGCACCTACCCTTAGAGACAAAATTGTGAAAAACATAATTGATCCACCAAAGAAAGTAATCTCCTTCTTTACCCGGAATGGTTTCTTCCCTTGCAAAAGGTGCTTTGCATGTTTGAGAACTAGGCGCCCCAATGAGAAGAAGTCCCACTTTACGTCGACTAGTACAGGGGAGACATATGAAATAAAAGAATTTATCTGTTGTAACACAGAAGGAGCGGTATACGCCCTAGAATGCAGTTGCGGCCTACAGTATATAGGCCGCACAAAAAGACCCCTTCGAGTTAGGATCAAAGAGCACGTGAAGAATATTTTGAATGGGTATGACAAACATAGTGTTTCTAAACACTTCCTGCTGTGTCACAACAAAGACCCCACACAATTAAAATTTTGGGGAATTGAACCATATGTCAGACACTGGCGGGAGGGACATAAGGTTAGGACCCTCAGCCAGCTCGAATCTAAGTGGATTTTCACCCTAGATACTTTTGCACCCAGAGGTTTGAACATCGAATTTGATTTGAACTGCTTTTTAAGCGATTTTTAATAGGAGTGTACATTACCAGCTCTCTTTTTTTCTCTCACCAGTATTTTAAGAATATGTTTTGGCCCTCCCTCTCCCTCTTCTTATGCCCTTGGATATTGTTATTATTAGTACATGTTGTGATTTATCATCATAGATTTATTCGCTACCCCCCCGCCTTCCATTACCTCCTTACGTCTCCCCCCTCCTTTTCCCCCTCCCTTCCCCATCCCCCCTCTCCCTTTCCCCTCTCCCCCCACCACCTCTCCCCCCCCCCCCCCAGTTTGCCTTCCCTCCTTTTCCTTATGATTGCACTGTAGTTGAGATTGTAGGTATTTCATGTGATATTTATACGAGTATACATGATATGAAATAGCCCATTCCATCATCCCTCCGCGGCTATTTTAATTTTAATTTTACTGGATATTCCAGCTATTTGCACCTTAACCCCGCATATATTTTAATCATATTTTATTAAATAATTTAATTTTAGCCTTTTTATTACCTTTCAATATATTTTACGAATTAAAATTTCCATGTATGCACTTTTAGTGGTAGCCTCCGACCATTTGGCATTTTTTAGCTTCCAATACAGCAAGATCTCTCTCTTTTTTAATATATGCCCACCTATGCGTCCGTCTCTGGCCAATTAGCCCCTCTGTATATCTTTAAGCCATATTTATGAGCAACGCAATATATCGTTACATAGACATACAGCCAATTCGGTATCTATTTGCCTTGGTATGAGTATAAAGTCTTCTCTAACCTATAAAATGGCCGCGCCCATCAGACACCTAGTTATTAGCTTGGTTAAGATCAGGTAGTTGTTTCTAACCTACAAAATGACCGCGCCCATGAGAGACCCAGTAATCGCTGGCGTGGCTACGAGAAAATGGCCGCCCATTAATCACTATGGGAGAGACTATTTAAGACCACAATAAGCCTATTTTGCTCATCCCCTGAAGAAGTCACGTGATCGGTGATGACACGTGTAGGGACGGAATAGGCTGTTTCACATTGCTAGACACAGAACGAGTTCGCTGCTCGTAGGAGAGAGGTTTGCTCTGCATTGTTTTTATGTGAGTACACCTACTTAAAGATTTTTAATAAAGCATTACCTGGTTAAGACATACTTCACTATCAAGTACCTTTGTCCTGCATATTCCTGTACATACATACCTGAGATGTGGAGGCTGAGCTAGGATCCGCGCTGGTCCAGGACCCCTGATAGGACCATAGCCACTTGTAATCAGCTGCCATTAGGATTACCCAACACCGGCAAGCGTGGATATAGGGACGCGATGGAGGCTCAGGACCTGGCGTTTTAGCTATAGTTCATGCGGTTGACCTAGCACCGCTAGGTAAGGGGCCACTGCTTACATTAGTGTTTTATGCACCAAGAAGACACTGAGTGAATTGCATCCCAGACACCCCACTGTTGTTTTGTTGAATACACCAGAACTTGCTTTTGCACCTTCAATGACTTTTACACTGGCACTTTAAGTTTGCTGCACTTACTGGCATGTCATTGGTCATTTGTTTCGCAGGCCAGCACAATATATTTTATATCACTATTATTGGGACATTTATTTATATTATTTATTATCCATATTGCGTTGGATTGATGTGTTTTATTTGCGATATCTAGATCACCTTTAAGCACTGGCACTTTGTACGTTTTGCACCATTTATAAGGATATGTTTTTGATGGTTATTTCTGATTTATTCTATGTATTTTTATTTAGAATTATTCACATGAAGTAGTGTTTATGTCCCTTTGTGCACCAACACATGATTATCTAGATTTATATGTTTTTAGTGTCAACACTTATTTATGCGATTTTACATGCGATTTTTTTTTTTTGTCATTTAGTATATACCAACTGAAAAGGATTTTTTATGCACTTTTTTCACATACACATGATGCTGATTATTAAGACTTGAATGTTTTTAGTGTCAACACCTATTTATGCGATTTATGCGATTTATTATGCGATTTTATGTCATTTTATTAATTGACCACAGACAGAGATTTACAGCTTTCTTCTGGTTAGCGCAGCACCTCCCCCCCTATACCTCAGTTTGATTTTGGGCTTATGTCTGACCCTTGCTTCGGTGCATGCAGCTGTCCAGTCGCATACGTGCGTTTTTACTATTTTTCTGAGTTCTTGTTTTCTTTTCTTTTTCCAATTGGGTAGCGCAGGAATATTCTCATTACAGTTCACTTCATACATTCATACATTCCTGCAGCAACCATGGAAGTTTTCTCCTTTTTGGAAAAAAGAAAAATAAATTTGGAAGAAGTGTTTAGCACTACTAATGTAAGTAAGAATAAAACAGGTGATCTGGAAAGTCTTATGAGAAAACTGGGACATAACATGGAGAAAAAAGTAAGCCTATGGTGGGACATCAACACCTTTGAGACTTATCTAAAGGAAAGTATTGTCCCAAGGAGGCTAAGATGGGACGTCCCCCCAAATGATGGCCTAGTTGACCAGGAATCGAACGATGAATGGTTCAAATTTTTTAATGATAAAGGCCTAGAACTATTGAGGTTTTTACTGGATAGAAAACGGAGGAAGGCCGAAATAATAAATCAGAATATCGCTGAAATTAGGGAAGAACTGGAAGCTTTTAAAGAAACAACGGAGTTTAAAACGCTGACCAAGCAGCTTAATAGGGATTTAACTAAGAAGGACAAGGAGGTACAACATAGGAAAAGTAAAAAATATATTAGGGACATTAACGATTTTAAGAATGACCAAGCCTTCAAATGGCAAAGTCAATTAGGGAAAACAGAAGTGAGCTCCACCTATTCAACACCAGAGAAAATAGTGAGGATGTATACCCAGCAGACAAATGAACCACCTACACAAAGCCCACAGAGGAGGGGCTATTATGATCAAGGAAATGGAGGAACAACACCTAGACAATTATACCAAGATGATAGATACAAGAATGAATATCCATATACCCCCCAAAGAGGGAATAGAAGACCCCAGCAATATGATAGAATCCCGCAGAATGGTGGAAGAAGACCGTTCTACGGGAGAAACAATAGGAAACCATATAATGGGAATAATTGGTATAAACCCCTGTATGACCAGAGGGATTATAGAGGATATACACAAGACCATAGGGAACAGAGGAGGCCATATGATTACATTGACAACAGAAGACCAACATATGACTATCAAGGCCCAAGAGGAAGAAGCCCTGGTCAAGATTACGGATACGAAGAAAGAAGAGGACCACAACAGAGAGACCATCGACGCCATGAACTTAGCCCGATACCTACATACAACTATTATGCTCCACTGACTGATCGTGGGGAGGAGAGAAATGGCCAATATAGGCAACATCCTGCACAGCACGAAACTTCCGACAACACTAGGCCTTTTTTAGACAGAGGCCGGGAGAACCCTCCCCCGAGACATATAGACGAAAACAGAAGCCACAGAAGAAGTCAAGAAAGAAGAGAGGAAAGCGATCTGGAAAGAGAGAGCAAAAGAAAAAGGGAGTGAAAGGAGAGGGTATCTCTGAGCGGCCAAACGTTGACACATGAGGAAATAGGGGTTCTAGATAAAGGATTAAAATATGCACCCTCCAAGAACTTGGACAAATTCCAATCCTTTCTAGGGATTCAGAAATTCGTAAGGAAACTTAATATTGCCAAGTACATTGCAGGAAATCCACCAAGGCCTAGACATATAGAGTCTTGTGATGAGGAGATTGTGCATAGTACACTACGAAACAAATCTGTTTTTAACCCTTCAATAAAGAACAACAAGTATACTGAGGTTTTTAAAAAAGTAGTTTTAGATGATATTAAAGTTTTAAAAACCAAGAAAAGAGAAGAACCAAGCCACATAAAGAGTGGTATCAAGAAACTAACAAGGAAAGACTTGGTTATACGACCAGCAGATAAGGGAGGAGGAATTGTGATTCTATCGAACGTGCAATACCACCGCAGTATGACCAAGATGCTGGGAGATGAGACGACTTACAGCAGATTATTAAGTAACCCGATGTTCAAGTGCAGAAAAGCACTAGAAAAGGTGGTGTGCTTAGGAGTAAAGAGAAACATACTGAATAAAAAAGAAGCCAGATATCTGATACCTGATTCCTGTAGGACCCCGATCATATATTCATTGCCAAAAATTCATAAAGATAAAATTAACCCACCACCAAGACCGATTGTAAATGGGATAGACTCACTGACATCGAGAATCGGGCAATATATAGATTATTTCCTACAGCCAGCGGTCCAGAACACAGAGGCATACCTCAGAGACACCAGGCAGATGTTGCAAATACTAGAAGATGTCCCAAAAGAAACAGGTCCATGGATTATGGCTACCGCGGATGTCTCATCCCTATATACAGTGATACCTCACCATCAAGCATGCAAAGCCACAAAATGGGGCCTTAGGTCATACACCAAGCTACCATGCGTCCAAAGGAAGTTCATAGTGAAATGCTTAGACTTTCTGCCTCAAGAACAACTATTTCTGGTATGACAAGAATTACTACTATCAACAAACAGGAGTAGCGATGGGAGCTAAATTTGCCCCAAGCGTGGCAGGCCTCTTCATGGCCCAGTGGGAGGAACAGAATGTTTTTAGAGACAGGCCCACCGAACTAGCCATTTACAAGAGATATATCGATGATGTCTTTATACTCTGGAAAGGTGAACTAGATCAGCTCACCAGTTTTTTGGAAAACCTTAACATCAATGATAGAAATATTAAATTATCTTGGGAGGCCAGTGATGAAAAAGTGACATTTTTAGATTTAGACATCATACAAGAAAACGGTATACTATGGTCACGCACGCACTTTAAAACGGTTGACAGGAACAGTTATCTCCCTATTGAAAGCTGCCACCACAGGAATTGGCTGTTTAATGTCCCTAAAGGTCAACTTATGAGGGTAAGATGGAACTGTACCCACCTTAATATTTATCTAGAACTAGCAGAACTGATTGCGCAGAGATTCGCCAAGAAAGGCTACGACCAACAATTCATAAGAGACAAAATACTGGAAGTCAAGGAAATGGACCGAAAAGAATTAATCAGAGATAAAAGCAGAAATGAAACGACATTAGCGGTAGCACCGATAATCTTGGACTTCAATGCCCAACACAAGAGAATTGAGAAGATTATCAAGAGACACTGGCATATACTTCTGGCAGATAAGGAATTACAGGATAAGTTACCCCCCAATCCCAGGTTCATTTACAAGAAAGCACCTACCCTTAGAGACAAAATTGTGAAAAACATAATTGATCCACCAAAGAAAGTAATCTCCTTCTTTACCCGGAATGGTTTCTTCCCTTGCAAAAGGTGCTTTGCATGTTTGAGAACTAGGCGCCCCAATGAGAAGAAGTCCCACTTTACGTCGACTAGTACAGGGGAGACATATGAAATAAAAGAATTTATCTGTTGTAACACGGAAGGAGCGGTATACGCCCTAGAATGCAGTTGCGGCCTACAGTATATAGGCCGCACAAAAAGACCCCTTCGAGTTAGGATCAAAGAACACGTGAAGAATATTTTGAATGGGTATGACAAACATAGTGTTTCTAAACACTTCCTGCTGTGTCACAACAAAGACCCCACACAATTAAAATTTTGGGGAATTGAACCATATGTCAGACACTGGCGGGGGGGACATAAGGTTAGGACCCTCAGCCAGCTCGAATCTAAGTGGATTTTCACCCTAGATACTTTTGCACCCAGAGGTTTGAACATCGAATTTGATTTGAACTGCTTTTTAAGCGATTTTTAATAGGAGTGTACATTACCAGCTCTCTTTTTTTTTCTCTCACCAGTATTTTAAGAATATGTTTTGGCCCTCCCTCTCCCTCTTCTTATGCCCTTGGATATTGTTATTAGTACATGTTGTGATTTATCATCATAGATTTATTCGCTACCCCCCCGCCCCCCCTCCTTCCATTGCCTCCTTACGTCTCCCCCCTCCTTTTCCCCCTCCCCCCTCTCCCTTACCCCTCTCCCCCCACCACCTCTTCCCTCCCCCCCCCCCCCGGTTTGCCTTCCCTTCTTTTCCTTATGATTGCACTGTAGTTGAGATTGTAGGTATTTCATGTGATATTTATACAAGTATACATGATATGAAATAGCCCATTCCATCATCCCTCCGCGGCTATTTTAATTTGAATTTTACTGGATATTCCAGCTATTTGCACCTTAACCCCGCATATATTTTAATCATATTTTATTAATTAATTTAATTTTAGCCTTTTTATTACCTTTCAATATATTTTACGAATTAAAATTTCCATGTATGCCCTTTTAGTGGTAGCCTCTGACCATTTGGCATTTTTTAGCTTCCAATACAGCGGGATCTCTCTCTTTTTTAATATATGCCCACCTATGCGTCCGTCTCTGGCCAATTAGCCCCTCTGTATATCATTAAGCCATATTTATGAGCAACGCAATATATCGTTACATAGACATACAGCCAATTCGGTATCTATTTGCCTTGGTATGAGTATAAAGTCTTCTCTAACCTATAAAATGGCCGCGCCCATCAGACACCTAGTTATTAGCTTGGTTAAGATCAGGTAGTCGTTTCTAACCTACAAAATGGCCGCGCCCATGTGAGACCCATGTGTCGTTTCTAACCTACAAAATGGCCGCGCCCATGTGAGACCCAGTAATCGCTGGCGTGGCTACGAGAAAATGGCCGCCCATTAATCACTATGGGAGAGACTATTTAAGACCACAATAAGCTAATTTGGCTCATCCCCTGAAGAAGTCACGTGATCGGTGATGACACGTGTAGGGACGGAATAGGCTGTTTCACATTGCTAGACACAGAACGAGTTCGCTGCTCGTAGGAGAGAGGTTTGCTCTGCATTGTTTTTATGTGAGTACATCTACTTAAAGATTTTTAATAAAGCATTACCTGGTTAAGACATACTTCACTATCAAGTACCTTTGTCCTGCATATTCCTGTACATACATACCTGAGATGTGGAGGCTGAGCTAGGATCCGCGCTGGTCCAGGACCCCTGATAGGACCATAGCCACTTGTAATCAGCTGCCATTAGGATAACCCAACACCGGCAAGCGTGGATATAGGGACGCGATGGAGGCTCAGGACCTGGCGTTTTAGCTACAGTTCATGCGGTTGACCTAGCACCGCTAGGTAAGGGGTCACTGCTTACATTAGTGTTTTATGCACGAAGAGGACACTGAGTGAATTGCATCCCAGACACCCCACTGTTGTTTTGTTGAATACACCAGAACTTGCTTTTGCACCTTCAATGACTTTTACACTGGCACTTTAAGTTTGCTGCACTTACTGGCATGTCATTGGTCATTTGTTTCGCAGACCAGCACAATATATTTTATATCACTATTATTGGGACATTTATTTATATTATTTATTATCCATATTGCGTTGGATTGATGTGTTTTATTTGCGATATCTAGATCACCTTTAAGCACTGGCACTTTGTACGTTTTGCACCATTTATAAGGATATGTTTTTGATGGTTATTTCTGATTTATTCTATGTATTTTTATTTAGAATTATTCACATGAAGTAGTGTTTATGTCCCTTTGTGCACCTACACATGATTATCTAGATTTATATGTTTTTAGTGTCAACACTTATTTATGCGATTTTACATGCGATTTTTTTTTTTTTTTTTGTCATTTAGTATATACCAACTGAAAAGGATTTTTTATGCACTTTTTTCACATACACATGATGCTGATTATTAAGACTTGAAGAATGTTTTTAGTGTCAACACCTATTTATGCGATTTATTATGCGATTTTATGTCATTTTATTAATTGACCACAGACAGAGATTTACAGCTTTCTTCTGGTTAGCGCAGCACCTCCCCCCCTATACCTCAGTTTGATTTTGGGCTTATGTCTGACCCTTGCTTCGGTGCATGCAGCTGTCCAGTCACACATACGTGCGTTTTTACTATTTTTCTGATTTCTTGTTTTCTTTTCTTTTTCCAATTGGGTAGCGCAGGAATATTCTCATTACATTTCACTTCATACATTCCTGCAGCAACCATGGAAGTTTTCTCCTTTTTGGAAAAAAGAAAAATAAATTTGGAAGAAGTGTTTAGCACTACTAATGTAAGTAAGAATAAAACAGGTGATCTGGAAAGTCTTATGAGAAAACTGGGACATAACATGGAGAAAAAAGTAAGCCTATGGTGGGACATCAACACCTTTGAGACTTATCTAAAGGAGAGTTCTTGTTTTCTTTTCTTTTTCCAATTGGGTAGCGCAGGAATATTCTCATTACATTTCACTAGATGGCAACTCACCTCCTCATGGAATGTTAGTAGATTTGTTTGGCAAGAACGATTCTTCATGAATCCATGCTGATTACTGCTAATGATACCGTTCTCATTACTAAAATCTTGTATATAGTCCCTTATCATCCCCTCCAAGAGTTTAAATACTATTGATGTTAGGCTAACTGGTCTGTAATTTCCAGGGATGTATTTTGGGCCCTTTTTAAATATTGGTGCTACATTGGCTTTTTTCCAATCAGCTGGTACCATTCCAGTCAGTAGACTGTCAGTAAAAATTAGGAACAACGGTCTGGCAATCACTTGACTGAGTTCCCCAAATACGCTCGGATGCAAGCCATCTGGTCCCAGTAATTTATTAATGTTAAGTTTCTCAAGTCTAATTTTAATTCTGTCCTCTGTTAACCATGGAGGTGCTTCTTGTGTTGTGTCATGAGGATAAACACTGCAGTTTTGGTTACTGAAGCCCCCGATTCACTCGTAAAGACTGAGGAGAAGAATAAATTCAATACCTTCGTTGTCTCCCCATCCTTTGTAACCAGATGTCCTTCCTCATTCTTTATGGGGCCAATATGGTCTGTCCTCCCTTTTTTACTGTTTAGATACTTAAAGAATGTCTTGGGATTTTTTTTGCTCTCATCCGCTATGTGTCTTTCATGTTCTATAGAGTCCATACCTCAACCCAACAGACATGTTACTACCCACATCCTACTAGCTGCGAGATTGAGCATTACAAGGCTGTGGAAAATGGATAAAGCCCCGTCTATCGAACACACTCTTAAACTAGTTAATCTACACTACAGCTATGAGCTAACGATGGCCTCCAGTGAGGGCAATATCAGTAAAATGGTGAAGACATGGTTGCCATGGTCAAAATGGTCTGGAGCTGCAAATTCCTTATGATGCTGTAATGGACATTTATTGATATACCACAATATGTTAGGTTTCAAAAATCCTGTGTTTGAGAGTACATGGTTCACTAGTAAAACCTTCATTAGATCTCCCCCAAGAACAAAAGTGGTCCCATTAGGGGTTCTTGGAGGAGTAGCAACCTTACCTTTTGAGGGACCATGTCTCTCAAGTTAACTTCTATCTTTAAGATGTACGAATAATACACTTGGAAGTTTCTGTTGGTTTTTACCCATAGTTAATAGGACTCGTCTTTTTAAGTATGTACTTAACTGTAACTCAACATGCAATGCTTACATTGTTTGCTCTTGTTTTACCACAAACAATAAAAAAAAATATTGAAATAGGAATGAACACAAAAAAAAAAATTGCCTGGAGGGGTTTCTTAATCCAGCCCGCCCACAGTCTCTTCGGGGTCCCTGTCAAGTAGGTTCTCGCTCCTAAGAGATTGCAGTGAGTCCTTCTTGGAGAAGGCTATCTGCTGATTCAAGGTGGCCACATCCTGAGCTAGTTTCGTCAGCATGGTTTGCACGGCTGACAGAGGTGAAGGTGCCAGAGCCTCCTCTTTGAAGTATGCAGGTTCAAATTTCTTGGTCCCTGCTACAGCTGCATCTGTTTCTTCCTGTTCCAGCGCAACCACAATCCACAATATGGAAGGAGGTGGCGGGCTGCACCTTAGCTTTCTCTTGCAAGGTCCACCAGATGGGGCCAGCCCTCAGGTCCGCTATGAACTAGTCCCTTAATATGTGGTCTGGGTCAGTGATGTCAGCACAGCCGCACAGAAAACAGGCCCTCAAAGTGTGATACAATCTGTTCAAAGATGGCTCACTTGTGTTCTGGCAGTGCCATCCCTGTGTTGTGAGCGTCATCCTTTGGAGCATTAATAGCCAGCTCCGCCACCAGCTGGGTCAAAACCCAATACAGGCACATGGCACTCTCCAGTCTCTCCTCCCACTCTGCAAAGAGAATGATGGGGGCATTGAACTTGGGTATTAGCGCTAAGGCCAATCCTAGTGTAGCCATGCTGGAGCCCGATCCATCTTCTGCACCCGCTGCAAGGGACATATCCTGCTGAATGCTGCCAAGTGTAGGGGGGGTGCAGCACAGTGCAAGGGAATAACACGCTCAGTCCAAGTGCAATGAAAAAACTGACCCAAGATGGCCACCAGAGTCACATGGGGTGACAGCATCCAATAGGATAGCTTCCCCAGTGACCCAGAAACCATAGAGGAACCCTGTTCCTCCTGATTTCCCCTCCAACTACAGTGCTGCTGCGGGAGAGCACCACCTGCCGTGGAGAAAGTAGACTGCACCTGTCTACAAGTGTGTCACTTCTGGATTCAGAAGATCGGACCCAGAGGTAAGCAGGTGTCTGGACCGGGATCTGAATCCACAACCTCTGCTGTATCTGACAGTAATTCTCAGATTGTGGATTCTGGGCAGCTCATTGCCTGATTTATTAGACAACTTTGGCTTGTGTCTTATTTCTCTTGAACCAAGGCTTCCTATTAAAGCCATGCCTTTGCACTTGCTGTTGCAAGATCATTGTGCTCTCTCCAGCCGATATCTCACTCTTGTTGCTCCTGCCTCTATTTTCACTACCACTCGTTACCAACCTTTGCCTTGTTTCTCAACTACAGTTCCACTTGATCCTATCCTGCAACCACTTGTTACTGACCTTAAGCTTGTTTACTGACTTCTGCTTGACACCTACCTGCTGTATCTGCTACTGGACCCCGGCTTGCTCACCTCCTGGTGGGGCAATCCTGAGGACCTTGATCTGGTACCAACATGCAGCAAAACCCATCTCCACCATCAGGAGCTCTGGTGAACACCAATTAGTGCTTAGACCCCAAACCTTGGGTGCGCCTGTGTCATCAACTAGGGTGACCTGCTTCTATACTTATACTTATCCAGATGGTCATTGGGAGCCTCTCTACTGCTATAGCTACTGCTCTCCAAGCCTGACCCCTGACCATGACAGCGCTTGTAAGCAGACAGAAGTCAGTTTCAACCCGCCTGTCCATAGGGCTCTACGGTCCCTCTGATTAGGTCAAAACTGACAGGTGGACCAGACAGGAATGGCCATGTGAAAGGGACTTAATATGAAAGAAAGTCAGAACTTATATGCTGTCATACTTGTGTGCCAGGAAGGGAAAATGACTGGTAAGTGTGCAATTTTCCAGTTCCCTTGGCACAAGCCCAGCAGCATACACAGATGTAGCAATGAAAACATAGAAGGACAATGACAAAAACATTTACAGGCACTCCCTGAGTTACGACACCGAGTTACGAATGACTTCTACTTCCGAACAGCCTCAATGCCAGCTGCTTGTGCTCCACGCTGGTCCTGGATACCTCCGAGCAGCTACATGTACTGCATGGCCAGAAGAGCCCCAGAAGCGCCCAGAACATTTCACATCCCTGCACAGACGGAGGTTACACTTACAAGCAGTGTTCCGACTTACAAACAAATTCCACTTACGAAACAAACCTACAGTCCTTATTGTGTTCGTAACTCGGGGACTGCCTGTATTAGACATTTCACAAAACTGAAGACTGGAGAACCTCTCCACCCTGAACTAGACCGTTGTTACATTAGAACAAGCAAGTAAACATTGAACACGAGAACCGTTTGGTGTATCCCAAGAACCAGCCTGCATCCTCAGAGGAATTAGAAAATACATCAATTCCCTAAAAGGTATAACCTGGGTGCACATTCTGCTTAGGGACGCAAATCATAAGTAACACACGATCCCCCGATCAGTGGTAGATAGGTCATATTGCGTACCAAACAAGCCATCTAGTGGCAGGAGAGGAGCAGTCCATAGAGACAGTTGCAGAGTGAGATATAAAGCAATGCCTCTGGATTAGCTGAGTATTCTTTTTGGAGTGATAGCATTAGGGTTGACACCTTTTCTTCGAGCCAAACCCGAACACTTCAGCAGGGCTTGGCATTTTTTGTAGCAAACACTATGAGATTGTAAAATACCTGGGACACCTCTTTGTGCCCTAGGGGAGTAGTAATGCAGCATGCGCAGCGATGAACAGTGGGTGTAGCCAATTGCATATAGTGCAGGCGTGTGAAATGTACAATATAGTGTATAGATAGTGCAGGCGTGTGTAATGTACAATATAGTGTATATATAGTGCAGGCGTGTGTAATGTACAATATAGTGTATATATAGTGCAGGCGTGTGTAATGTACAATATAGTGTATATATAGTGCAGGCGTGTGTAATGTACAATATAGTGTATAGATAGTGCAGGCGTGTGTAATGTACAATATAGTGTGTGTAATGTTTGGTGGGGAGCCTCCCAGTGTTATATTGGGGGGGTGAGGGGAGGTCTCCTGGTGTAGCATGGGGCCTGTATATAGGGAAATTATTAGTAATTATTTGTATGAATTATCAGGTGTTCACATCAATGGAGAATAATAAATTATGTACTCAGTTATATCAATATGTTTATTTAATCACATGAAACACACACACAAATGCATACAGATACTGAGATATATACATTTGCTCAATTACATACAGTACGTGCACACACACTCAGATATATACAGATACATGCATACACACACTCAGATATATACAGATACATGCATATACACTCAGATATATACAGATACATGCATACACACTCAGATATATACAGATACATGCATATACACTCAGATATATACAGATACATGCATACACACACTCAGATATATACAGATACATGCCTACACACACTCAGATATATACAGATACATGCGTACACACACTCAGATATATACAGATACATGCATACACACACTCAGATATATACAGATACATGCCTACACACACTCAGATATATACAGATACATACATACACACACTCAGATATATACAGATACATGCGTACACACTCAGATATATACAGATACATGCGTACACACTCAGATATATACAGATACATGCATACACACTCAGATATATACAGATACATGCATACACACACTCAGATATATACAGATACATGCATATACACTCAGATATATACAGATACATGCATAGGATTTACACCCTTTTACCGATTTTATTGTGTCCTGGGAAATGTCCCGGGAAATCCATTTTTTCCTGCTTTTTTGGCGCCGCTAGAGGTCTGTGGCCGGCGGAGACAAGGTCCAGAAGAAGAACACGGTGGCTACAACAGAAATTAAGCTGCGGCGCCGCCCACCCCCCCGCCTTGCCGCCTCTGTGACCTGTTATAGAAAGGGGGTGGGGATGGGCGGTGCCACAGCTTAATTTCTATTGTAGCCACATGGCCGGCTCCGCCTCTGTTTTGTTCCCCCTCGGGGAACGGGGAAACCGTAATGGCGGCAGAGACACCGCTATACCTGATGTAAGGGGGCTCCAATGGGGGGAAAACTGATGTAAGGGGGGGTCCAATAGGGGGACGCCTGATGTAAGGGGGGCTCCAATGGAGGGACACCTGATGTAAGGGGGCTCCAACAGGGGGATGTCTGATTAAGGGGGGCTCCAATGGGGGGACCTGATGTAAGGGGGGCTCCAATAGAGGACGCCTGATTAAGGGGGGCTCCAATGGGGGGACACCTGATGTAAGGGGGGGCTCCAATGGAGAGACATCTGATGTAAGGAGGGACTCCACTCTGGGAGCGCCTGATGTAAGGAGGGACTCCGCTGGGGACGCCTGATGTAAGGAGGGACTCCGCTGGGGACACCTGATGTAAGGGGGGCTCCAGTGGGGGGACAACTGATGTAAGAAGGGCTCCAATTAGGGGAAGCCTGATTAAGGGGGGCTTCAATGGGGGACACCTGATGTAAGGGGGCTCCAATGGGGGGACGCTTGATGTAGGGGGGGTCCAATGGGGTGACACCTGATGTAAGCGGGGCAACAAAAGGGGGACGTCTGATTAGGGGGGCTCCAATGGGGGGACACCTGATGTAGGGGGGACACTTAATGTAAGGAGGGACTCCGCTGGGGATACCTGATGTAAGGAGGGACTCCGCTGGGGACGTCTGATGTAAGGCAGGACTCTGCTGGGGACGCCTGCTGTAAGGAAGGACTCTGCTGGGGACACCTGATGTAAATAGGGACTCTGTTGGGGACACCTGATGTAAGGAGGGACTCCGCTGGGGATGCCTGATGTAAGAGGAGACTCTGCTGGGGGCAACTGATGCAAGGACGGACTCTGCTGGGGGCACCTGATGGCATTTGGTGGCAGGTGAGACGCCCAGGGGTCCCACTGATTCTGCATTATGGTGAGTTGAATGATTTCATTTTATATTACAATGTAATAATAGAAATAATGTGCTTCAATCATCCTGACACCATAACAACCATGGTGCCGGGATGATTGAAGCGCTAACACCAGGTGTTTGGAGTATCTTTATCTGCTGATTTGTTAAACTGTGAAATACACATTTCTATTGTGGTGTAGGATATGGGCCTGCTGTCCCTCCACTCCTCTTTCCTTCCTTCTCTCTCCTTCCCTGTACTTGCCAAATATGCTGCAGAAATCTCCCTCCACTGAGTCTGACTGCAGCCATTTTAACTGTGGGCAGCTGAAGCTGCTTCCTGTTGACTTCCTGGATTTACTCAGACACACACCTCCAGCTCTGCAGCTCTCATTGGCCCTCTTATGACTCAACCCCCCCCCCCCCCCTTCCTGGCAAACTCTCGCGAGAGTGAGAGAGAGCTGTGCATGATGTCATAAGCCTAGGCTAATGACCAGACAAGAAACAGGAAGTGGGCTGTATAAGGAATTTACTGGCAGAAAAACAATGTTTTACTATCCAAAGTTAAAACAACAACAAGGGCAGAAGAGATGGAAAGATGAAAAAAATGACTGAAGTTCCTTTAAGGACCAGGCCTTTTCTGACACTTGTTGTTTACAAGTAAAAATCTGTATTTTTTGCTAGAAAGTTACTTAGAACCCCCAAACAGTATATATTTCTTTTTAGCAGAGACCTTAGAAAATAAAATGTCGTTTTTGTCATCTAAAATATCCCAAATCTCTCCTCTACCCTTAAAAGCAAAAGATCAAAAGGGGGGGCTCCGCTAGGACACCTAATGTAAGGGGGGGCACCGCTGGGGACATCTGATGTAAGGAGGCGCTCCGCTGGGGACATCTGATGTAAGGGGGCTCCGCTGGGGACACCAAATTTAAGGGGGGGGCTCTGCTGGGGACATCTGATGTAAGGAGGGGCTCTGCTGGGGACACCTGATGTAAGGAGGGGCACCTCTGGGGAATCTGATGTAAGGGGGGGCTCCGCTGGGGACATCTGATGTAAGGGGGGCTCCGCTGGGGACATCTGATGTTGGGGGGGCTACGCTGGGGACACCTGATACGAGGACAGACTCTGCTGGGGGCAAGGACGGACTCTGCTGGGGGCACCTGATGGCATCTGGTGGCAGGCGATGTGGCAGGTGACACGCTCAGGGGTCCCACTGATTCTGGATTATGGTGAGTTGAATGATTTCATTCTATATTACAATGTAATAATAGTAATAATGCGCTTCAGTCATCCTGACACCATAACAACCATGGTGCCGGATGATTGAAGTGCTAACACCAGGTGTTTGGAGTATCTTTATCTTCTGATTTGTTAAAATCTGGAATACACATTTCTATTGTGGTGTAGGATCTGGGCCTGCTGTCCCTCCACTCCTCTTTCCTTCCTTCTCTCTCCTTCCCTGTACTTGCCAAATATGCTGCAGAAATCTCCCTCCACTGAGTCTGACTGCAGCCATTTTAACTGTGGGCAGCTGAAGCTGCTTCCTGTTGACTTCCTGGATTTACTCAGACACACACCTCCAGCTCTGCAGCTCTCATTGGCCCTCTTATGACTCAACCCCCCCCCCCCCTTCCTGGCAAACTCTCGCGAGAGTGAGAGAGAGCTGTGCATGATGTCATAAGCCTAGGCTAATGACCAGACAAGAAACAGGAAGTGGGCTGTATAAGGAATTTACTGGCAGAAAAAAAATGTTTTACTATCCAAAGTTAAAACAACAACAAGGGCAGAAGAGATGGAAAGATGAAAAAAATGACTGAAGTTCCTTTAAGGACCAGGCCTTTTTCTGACACTTGTTGTTTACAAGTAAAAATCTGTATTTTTTGCTAGAAAGTTACTTAGAACCCCCAAACAGTATATATTTCTTTTTAGCAGAGACCTTAGAAAATAAAATGTCGTTTTTGTCGTCTAAAATATCCCAAATCTCTCCTCTACCCTTAAAAGCAAAAGATCAAAAGGGGGGGGGGGCTCCGCTAGGGACACCTGATGTAAGGGGGGGCACCGCTGTGGACATCTGATGTAAGGAGGCGCTCCGCTGGGGACATCTGATGTAAGGGGGCTCCGCTGGGGACACCTAATGTAAGGAGGGGCTCTGCTGGGGACATCTGATGTAAGGGGGGGCTCTGCTGGGGACATCTGATGTAAGGAGGGGCTCTGCTGGGGACATCTGATGTAAGGAGGCGCTCTGCTGGGGACATCTGATGTAAGGGGGCTCCGCTGGGGACACCTAATGTAAGGAGGGGCTCTGCTGGGGACATCTGATGTAAGGAGGGGCTCTGCTGGGGACACCTGATGTAAGGAGGGGCACCTCTGGGGAATCTGATGTAAGGGGGGGCTCCGCTGGGGACATCTGATGTAAGGGGGGCTCTGCTGGGGACATCTGATGTTGGGGGGGCTTCGCTGGGGACACCTGATATGAGGACAGACTCTGCTGGGGGCAAGGACGGACTCTGCTGGGGGCACCTGATGGCATCTGGTGGCAGGCGATGTGGCAGGTGACACGCTCAGGGGTCCCACTGATTCTGGATTATGGTGAGTTGAATGATTTCATTCTATATTACAATGTAATAATAGTAATAATGCGCTTCAGTCATCCTGACACCATAACAACCATGGTGCCGGATGATTGAAGCGCTAACACCAGGTGTTTGGAGTATCTTTATCTTCTGATTTGTTAAAATCTGGAATACACATTTCTATTGTGGTGTAGGATCTGGGGCTGCTGTTCCTCCATCACTCTTTCCTTCTTTCTCTCTCCCTCCCTCCCTCTTTTCCACTTTCTTTCTCCATCTCTCATTCATCTCAGACTCTAACCACACCCCCATGTGAACCACGCCCATATAAGCCACGCCCAGTTTTAAACGTAAACCACGCCCTTTTTTTGGCGTGACACATTTTTCTTTCCTTGCTATGGCATGCCTACAAATGCATGCCCTGCCCCTAATTATAATAAAACTCCGCCTACAGCCACAAAAGTGTCCCTATAAATTTTTTTACAATGTTGAAAACTATGCCATTGTGCCTCAGCAGTCAAAATAACAGGTCAATGTGCAGCGCTAATAAGAATGGTCACTGTAAATGAGGTCGCATATAGTGAAAAGTGAAAAAATATGCATTTAATGTTTTACACTCATAGTGACACATGTGTAAAAACATAAGTGAATAAACTGATTAAAGTCCACAACGTGATGAAAAATAAAGTCCACAGATGACAACTAATGCCCTGTACACACGACCGGTTTTCCCGTTGGACTAAACTCTGGCGGTTTATCCGACGGTGTTCCGACGGAATTCCACTGAAACAGTCTTGCGTACACACAATCACACCAAAGTCCGACCGTCCAGAACGCGGTGACGTACAGCACGTACGATGGGACTAGAAAAAGGACGTTCAAAAGCCAGTAGCCAATAGCTTCCGTCTTACTTGCTATAGAGCATGCGTCGTTTTAGGTCCGTCGGAACAGCATACAGACGGATACAGACGAGCGGTTTTCCCAATAGGAATAGGTTCCGGCGGAGTTCCGGTGGAAGGATTTAGAACATGTTCTAATTCTAGGTCCGTCAGAATTTTTGAAAAAAAAGGTCCGGTGAGGCCTACACACGAGCGGATTATACGATGAAACGACTCCGTCAGACTTTTTCTGTCGGACATTCCACTTGTGTGTGTGCAATAATAATTCAAGTAAGTGAATGACCTCCTTTTTATAAACAAATAGACTCCCAAAGTTTAGTGTGAAGAATTGCCACCATCCCTAAGTACTTAGGGATAGTGAATGACCTCCTTAGGACATCAATGTGAGGACAGGTGTACAGCGTAGATAATGGGAGATGACCATCACCAACATTAACCACTTGCCGCCCGTCCTAATTCAAAACGACGGCGGCAAAGTGGTTTGAAAATCTTGACCGGACGTCATATGACGTGCCTCAGGATTCATCGCTATTGCCCCCCCCCCCGGAGCCCGCACCACAGCGATCGGGGATGACGCTTGTCCCTCGGACACAGCGCATCCCCGATCAGGGTAAACAGACAATGAAATTGGCTGTTTACCATGTGATCAGCTGTGTCCAATAACAGCCGGTCACAAGTCAAAACAAAATCGGGCTTGCGCGCAATGCGCTCCGCCGGGGGCGCATAGCGCCGTTCAGAGATGACAAGTGTCCCTTGGACATAGCCCCATCCCGATCAGGGTAAACAGCCAATGAAATGGCTGTTTACCCACGTGATCGGCTGTGTCCAATCACAGCCGGTCACAAGTATAAACACTGTGGCGGTTTCCAGGGATCTCTCCTTTTCTCTCCTTATACACCGATCGTGTGAGGAGAGAGAAGGAGAGATCTGATCAGTGAGTGAAACACCTTTATTTTTACACATCTACTGTCTGCACAACACGCACCCCCCCCACCAATAAAGAGAACCTGTCACAGCCCATCAGAACCTGTCACAGCCCATCAGAACCTGTCACAGCCCATCGGAACCTGTCACAGCCCATCGGAACCTGTCACAGCCCATCGGAACCTGTCACAGCACATCAGAACCTGTCACAGCCCGTCATCGGTACTGCCATCAGCACCGGTACCGCCATCAGCACAACCACCGCCATCAGCACCGCCACTGCCATCAGCACCACCATCGGTACCATCTGGATCTGACAGCCCATCTGTCACACAGGTGCCATCAGTACCACTAACGGTACCGCTATTAGTACCGCCATCGGTACCATCTGGATCTGACAGCCCATCTGTCATAGCCCATCTGTCACACAGGCCCACCATCACTACCGTCACACAGTCCCGCCATAAGTACCGTCACACAGGCCATCAGTAACCTGTCAGTACCATCACACAGGACCACCATCAGTGAGCTGTCAGTAGCACCACCAGTTCTGTCACACAGGCCCGCCAAAAGTACCACCATCATGTCCCAAAGAGTTTACACAGCTGAGGAGGCATATAACATCCTTACCATTTCAGATGATGAGCAGCGGGGAGCTCTCATTATCCAATTCTGGTTCGGAATACGAGCCAGTGGAGGGTAGCCGATCGGAGTCCGAGTCAGCGGAGGAAATCGCCCCTCCTAATAGAGTAAGGAGATGAGGACCTAGATCAGAAAACCTGCCTACCACCAGCAGCGCCAGACCCCAGGAAGAGGAGCCCAGTACCAGTACTGGAATTGCACACCCAACCCAAACAATCCGGGCCCAGTCCTACCTTCCCGATGCCCTGGCAAACCCCTTATGGTTGCCTGCCAACTCAGGATCCGCTACAATCCCCCCTTTCACTGCACAGACACTACAAATTTTTCATATTTGGACCATTTCTATTTGTTTTTCCCGGAAGATTTGTTGCAGTACATGGTGGACCAAACAAATCTCTATGCAGAGCAATTTATTGCCCAGTTCGTCCTACGCCCATATGTTCCATTGGCGACGTCTCACACTAGACGAATTCAAGTTGTTCTTGGGCCTTACTTTTAATATGAGGCTTACAAAGAAAAACGAACTGCATGCCTACTGGTCCAACCACCCCATCCACCACATGCCCATATATTCTTCTGTTACAGTACCTGACCGCGAGATTGTGTTTCCAGCGCTCTCGGCGACAGGGTACTGTGCATGTCGCGCTGGCTCGCTCATCGGGAAAGGAAAACTTTTTTTCCTTTCGCGATGAGTGACAGGCAGTGCTGACAGCTGTCTGGTATGAAACCTGAGGGGGGAACGCCGCGTCCAATTTTAAATAAAAAACTGGCGTGGGTTCCCCCCCGGGGGCACACCAGGCCTCAGGTCTGGTATGGATTGTAAGGGGAACCCCTACGCCGAAAAATCGGCGTGGGGGTCCCCCCCAAATCCATACCAGACCCTTATCTGAGCACGCAGCCCGGCCAGCCAGGAAAAGGGGTGGGGACGAGCGAGCGCCCCCCCCCCTCCTGAGCCGTACCAGGCCGCATGCCCTCAACATGGGGGGGTGAGTGCCTTGGGGGAGGGGGGCGCCCTGCGGCCCCCCCACCCCAAAGCACCTTGTCCCCTTGTTGATGAGGACAAGGGCCTCTTCCCGACAACCCTGGCCGTTTTTTCTTTAGGTGAATGGGTAGGGGTACCATGTACCCTATACTCATTCACATAGGGTGGGGGGCCGGGATCTGGGGGCCCCCTTATTAAAGGGGGCTCCCGGATTCCGATAAGCCCCCCGCCCGCAGACCCCTGACAACCAACGGCCAGGGTTGTCGGGAAGAGGCCCTTGTCCTCATTAACATGGGGACAAGGTGCTTTGGGGTGGGGGGGCCGCAGGGTGCCCCCCTCCCCCAAGGCACTCACCCCCCATTTTGAGGGCATGCGGCCTGGTACGGCCCAGGAGGGGGGGGCGCTCACTCCTCCCCACCCCCTTTCCTGGACGGCCGGGCTGCGTGCTCGGATAAGGGTCTGGTATGGATTGGGGGGACCCCACGCCGATTTTTCGGCGTAGGGGGTTCCCCTTACAATCCATACCGGACCTAAGGGCCTGGTATGCCCCCGGGGGGAACCCACGCCGGTTTTTTATTTAAAATTTGGCGCGGTGTTCCCCCCTCAGGATTCATACCAGACAGCTGTCAGCACTGCCTGTCACTCATTGCGAAAGGAAAAAAAGTTTTCCTTTCCCGATGAGTGAGCCATCTCGGCGCTGGCTCCCGCGATGGGGCTCGCAGGTGTCAAATCTCGCTGAGAAATGCGGCGAGATTGACACAATATCGCGGTCACCTACTGTATGTCCAGGACACGGTACGATATGATTATGCGTTTCCTACATTTCAATGATAATTCGCAGTGCCCTCCCCAAGATCATCCCAACCACAACAAATTATATAAGCTTCGCCCCATAATAAATTCTTTTACCAAACAATTTTCTGAAGTCTTTATCCCTGACCAAAATATTTGTGTAAACGAATCCCTTATCCACTTTACCCGGCCGGCTGAATATCAAGCAGTATATCCCAAGTAAGAGAGCCAGGTATGGGGTGAAAATTAATAAATTTTGTGACCGAGCCACTGGTTACGTGTACTCATTTCGCATTTATGAGGGAAAAGACTCCCAACTTCAGCCCCGTGAGTGCCCCACATACATAGGAACCAGTGGTAAAATTGTGTGGGACCTTGCATACCCCCTGTTCAAAAAACTTATATGTAGATAATTACTACAGCAGCTTGCCCCTTTTCCATCACCTGTACTGTGAAAAAAACCCTTGCCTGCGGTACCTTCTGAAAAAATAGGAAGGGCTTCCCACAGAATTTACTATCAAAACAGCTACAAAAGGGGGAAGCCACATTCATGAGGAATGAGGAGGTGTTGGCCATGAAGTGGCGGAACAAGAAGGATGTTCACATGATTGACTACCATTCACAATGACACCTTGGTGGAGGTTCAGAGAAGACGTGGCCCCGTAGTAAAGCCTGAATGTGTCCATGACTACAATATGTATATGGGGGGGGGTGGATTTAAATGATCAGGTGCTGCAACCATATTTGTCAACCCGCAAGTCCAATTATTGGTATAAAAAAGTTGCATTTCATCTGTTTCATATGGCCATGTTCAGTTCATTTGTCTGCTATCAAAAATCACCCGAAAACCAACCCATCACCTACCTCAAATATATTGAAAACATTGTCACTGCCCTTATTTACCAACAAGGACCCGCCCCAGGAAGCATTCGCTCTGATAGTGTAAGTCGACTTCATGAGCAACATTTTCCCTATAACATTCCCCCCACAGAATCCGAAAGAAGACTCCAAAAGAAATGTCATGTATGCTCAAGTGGAGGAGCTAGAAGAGATACAAGTTTTTATTGTCCCCAATGTCCCTCCCAACCTGGCCTGTGTATCGGTGATTGCTTCAAAAATTATCATACATCCATCAGATATTAGTTCCCCTTATTAGTAACAGACTGCCATTTCCCCATTTCAATTACCTGTGTGCATCATTTGCCTGCCACCATATTTCTACCTTCCATGTTAACTGACCCTGGCCTGTTTACCGACAATGTCTTTGCCTGCCGTTTTAACCACGTTTCTGACTTCCACGTGCACCGACCTCAGCCTGTTGAATCGAACATGTTTTTGCCTGCCACTTGGACTGATCTTTTTCCCTTCTACTTCAGTACACAAGGGTCTCACATAGGTAAGGGGCTTCAGAATATTGTTCTGAGTAGAGAAAATCAGTTTTTGGTTTTCTGTGTTCCCAGAACTGGGTCTGGTTGCCCGGAGGCTTCAAAGAGATTTGGGCGTGAGAAGCCTCTACCCCTGTCCCCACGGCTTGATGGTCCTTCCTGCTGCCTGGACCAATACTTTGGCTGTGCTGACCATATCGCTGCCTGTAATGACCCAGGACTTTATGGACTGTGTTTATTTCTGCTGCCTGGACCAAAACTTTGGCTGTGTTGACCATATCTCGGCCTGCTGCCTCTACTGACTATAGACAGTATTTTTGCCTGGACATCTCTGCCTGCTACCTGGACCAATGCTTTGGCTGTGCTGACAGTATCTTTGCCTGAACTAACGATGGACAGTATTGCTGCCTGGACGATTGCTTTTGCTTCCGCTGACCACATCCCTGCCTGCTGCCTGGACCAATGCTCTCCTCTGTGGACCACTACACTACTAAAACCACAGGTAATCTTTTGTTATTTGTTATGTACATGTTATGTATTAGAAATATGAAGGGCCTTCAAAAATATGATCGGTAGTCATGAAATTATATGTGTAATTTATGCTCCTAGAACGACTGGAGGTGCTATTTGGATGTTGGGCCTCTGTATGTGGCCAGGCTGTGTAAAAGTCTCACACATGTGGTATCGTTAAACTCAGGAGTAGCAGAATGTATTTTGGGGTGTCATTTTTGTTATGTACATGCTATGTGTTGGAAATATCTTATAAATGGACAACTTTGTGTAAAAAAAAATGCGTTTTCATTTTTTTCCCCACGTTTTCCGAAAACTTCTGGGAAAAAATGAACCGTTCAAAAGACTGATTATGCCTCATAGATTATACGTTGGGGTGTTTGCTTTCCAAAATGGGGTCATTTTGGGGGCGTTTCCATTGTCCTGGTGCTCCAGGGCCAACAAAAGGCAGATAGGTCGGCGTGAAATTATCGTATTTATCGGCGTATAACACGCACTTTTTTCCCCTTAAAATCAGGGGAAAGTCGCAGGTGCGTGTTATACGCTGATCCCCGCCGATCCCGAGCTGTCCAAATTTCAAAATCGCGGACCGCGATTTGAAAATGGTGCCGCCGGAGCCGAAGTACACAGAGCCGGTCCTCGGCTCTTTCCGGCGGCTCTCGTTTACTTTCGGCTCCACTCGTAGTCCCGAGCGGAGCTATCCGAACCTACTCAGATAGCTCCGCTCGGGACTACGAGTGGAGCCGAAAGTAAACGAGAGCCGCCGGAAAGAGCCGAGGACCGGCTCTGTGTACTTCGGCGCCGGCGGCGCCATTTTCAAATCGCGGACCGCGATTTTGAAGCCCTGGAAGCAGGGACAGGGGATCCCAGGCTGCACTGGGGCAAGGCTGCACTGGGGCAAGGCTGCACTGGGGCAAGGCTGCACTGACAAGGCTGCACTGACAAGGCTGCACTGGGGAAGGCTGCACTGGGGAAGGCTGCACTGACAAGGCTGCACTGGGGAAGGCTGCACTGGGGAAGGCTGCACTGGGGAAGGCTGCACTGACATGGCTGCACTGACATGGCTACACTGACATGGCTACACTGACAAGGCTGCAATGAAGGGCATTTAAATGTAAGTTTTTTTCCCTTCAACTTCCCTCCTAAAAGTTTTTTTTCCTTAAAATTCCCTCCTAAATTGGGGTGCGTGTTATACGCCAGTGCGTGTTATACGCCGATAAATACGGTATATGTGTAATTTGGCTCCTAGAATGCCTGGAGGCGCTCCCTGCATTTTGGGCCTCTGTATGTAGCCAAGCTGTGTAAAAGTTTCACACATGTGGTATCGCCATACTCAGGAGGAGTAGCAGAATGTACTTTTGGGTGTAGTTGCAAGTATACGCATGCTGTGTTCAAGTAATAACCTGTCAATACAATAAGTTTGTGTAAAAAAAAAAAAAAAAAAGTCTTCATTTTGCCAAGAATTGTGGGAAAAAATTACAACTTCAAAAAACTCACCATGCCTCTTACTAAATACCTTGGAATGTCTACTTTCCAAAAAGGGGTCATTTGGGGGGTATTAGTACTTTCCTTGATCGTTAGTGTCTAGAGAAATGAGATAGGCCTTCAGTACATCAGATGTGATCAGATGTGATCTATTTTCAGTGATTTGCACCCTAACTTGTAGACTCTATAACTTTCTATAACTTTCACACAGACTAATTAACCACTTCAGCCCCGGAAGGTTTTACCCCCTTCCTGACCAGAGCACTTTTTACAATTCGGCACTGCGTCGCTTTAACTGCTAATTGCGCGGTCATGCAATGCTGTACCCAAACGAAATTTGCGTCCTTTTCTTCCCACAAATAGAGCTTTCTTTTGATGGTATTTGATCACCTCTGCCGTTTTTATTTTTTGCGCTATAAACGGAAAAAGACCGAAAATTTTGAAAAAAAAATGATATTTTCTACTTTTTGTTATAAAAAAATCCAATAAACTCAATTTATTCATACATTTAGGCTAAAATGTATTCGGCCACATGTCTTTGGTAAAAAAAATGTCAAGCGTATATTTATTGGTTTGCGCAAAAGTTATAGCGTCTACAAACTAGGGTACATTTTCTGGAATTTACACAGCTTTTATTTTATGACTGCCTATGTCATTTCATGAGGTGCTAAAATGACAGGGCAGTACAAAACCCCCCCAAATGACCCCATTTTGGAAAGTAGACACCCCAAGGAAATTGCTGAGAGGCATGTTGAACCCATTGCATATTTATTTTTTTTTGTCCCAAGTGATTGAATAATGACAAAAAAAAAAAAAAAAAATTACAAAAAGTTGTCACTAAATGATATATTGCTCACACAGGCCATGCGCATATGTGGAATTGCACCCCAAAATACATTTAGCTGCTTCTCCTGAGTACGGGGATACCACATGTGTGGGACTTTTTGGGAGCCTAGCCGCGTACGGGGCCCCGAAAACCAAGCACCGCCTTCAGGATTTCAAAGGGCATAAATTTTTGATTTCACTCCTCACTACCTATCACAGTTTTGAAGGCCATAAAATGCCAAGATGGCACAAAACCCCCCCCAAATGACCCCATTTTGGAAAGTAGACACCCCAAGCTATTTGCTGAGAGGCATGTTGAGTCCATGGAATATTTTATTTTTTGACACAAGTTGCGGGAATGTGACAATTTTTTTTTTTTTTGCACAAAGTTGTCACTAAATGATATATTGCTCACACAGGCCATGGGCATATGTGGAATTGCACCCCAAAATACATTCTGCTGATTCTCCTGAGTACGGGGATACCACATGTGTGGGACTTTTTGGGAGCCTAGCCGCGTACGGGGCCCCGAAAACCCAGCACCGCCTTCAGGATTTCTAAGGGCGTAAAGTTGTGATTTCACTCCTCACTACCTATCACATTTTTGAAGGCCATAAAATGCCCAGATGGCACAAACCCCCCCCAAATGACCCCATTTTGGAAAGTAGACACCCCAAGCTATTTGCTGAGAGGCATGTTGAGTCCATGGAATATTTTATATTTTGACACAAGTTGCGGGAAAGTGACAATTTTTTTTTTTTTTGCACAAAGTTGTCACAAAATGATATATTGCTCAAACATGCCATGGGCATATGTGGAATTACACCCCAAAATACATTCTGCTGCTTCTCCTGAGTACGGGGATACCACATGTGTGGGACTTTTTGGGAGCCTAGCCGCGTACGGAGCCCCGAAAACCAAGCACCGCCTTCAGGATTTCTAAGGGCATTCATTTTTGATTTCATTCCTCACTACCTATCACAGTTTTGAAGGCCATAAAATGCCAAGATGGCACAAAACCCCCCCAAATGACCCCATTTTGGAAAGTAGACACCCTAAGCTATTTGCTGAGAGGCATGTTGAGTCCATGGAATATTTTATTTTTTGACACAAGTTGCAGGAAAGTGACAATTTTTTTTTTTTTTTGCACAAAGTTGTCACTAAATGATATATTGCTCACACAGGCCATGGGCATATGTGGAATTGCACCCCAAAATACATTCTGCTGATTCTCCTGAGTACGGGGATACCACATGTGTGGGACTTTTTGGTAGCCTAGCCACGTACGGGGCCCCAAAAACCCAGCACCGCCTTCAGGATTTCTAAGGGCGTAAAGTTGTGATTTCACTCCTCACTACCTATCACATTTTTGAAGGCCATAAAATGCCCAGATGGCACAAAACCCCCCCAAATGACCCCATTTTGGAAAGTAGGCACCCCAAGCTATTTGCTGAGAGGCATGTTGAGTCCATGGAATATTGTATTTTTTGACACAAGTTGCGGGAAAGTGACAATTTTTTTTTTTTTTTTGCACAAAGTTGTCACTAAATGATATATTGCTCAAACATGCCATGGGCATATGTGGAATTACACCCCAAAATACATTCTGCTGCTTCTCCTGAGTACGGGGATACCACATGAGTGGCACTTTTTGGGTGCCTAGCTTCACACGGGGCCCCAAAATCCAATCACCGCCTTCAGGATTTCTAAGAGCGTTAATTTTTTATTTCACTCCTCACTACCCATCACAGTTTTGAAGGCCATAAAATGCCAAGATAGCACAAAACCCCCCAAAATGACCCCATTTTGGAAAGTAGACACCCCAAGCTATTTGCTGAGAGGCATGGTGAGTATTTTGCAGCTCTCATTTGTTTTTGAAAATGAAGAAAGACAAGAAAAACATTTTTTTTTTTTTCTTTTTTCAAATTTCAAAAGTTTGTGACAAAAAGTGAGGTCTGCAAAATACTCACTATACCTCTCAGCAAATAGCTTGGGGTGTCTACTTTCCAAAATGGGGTCATTTGGGGGGGGTTTGTGCCATCTGGGCATTCCATGGCCTCCGAAACTGTGATAGGCAGTGAAGAGTGAAATCAAAAATTTACGCCCTTAGAAAGCCTGAAGGCGGTGCTTGGTTTTCGGGGTCCCGTACGCGGCTAGGCTCCCAAAAAGTCTCACACATGTGGTATCCCCCTACTCAGGAGAAGCAACAGAATGCATTTTGGGGTGTAATTTCACATATTCCCATGGCATGTTTGAGCAATATATCATTCAGTGACAACTTTGTGCAAAAAAAAAAAAAAAAATTGTCT
The DNA here is from genome assembly GCF_042186555.1 of Aquarana catesbeiana. Lineage (NCBI taxonomy): Eukaryota > Metazoa > Chordata > Amphibia > Anura > Ranidae > Aquarana > Aquarana catesbeiana. Next base: position 709,329,055 of record NC_133326.1, read on the forward strand.
TTTTCCCGCAACTTGTGTCACAATATAAAATATTCCATGGACTCGACATGCCTCTCAGCAAATAGCTTGGGGTGTCTACTTTCCAAAATGGGGTCATTTGGGGGGGTTTGAAATGTCCTGGCATTTTATGCACAACATTTAGAAGCTTATGTCACACATCACCCACTCTTCTAACCACTTGAAGACAAAGGCCTTTCTGACACTTTTTGTTTACATGAAAAAATTATTTTTTTTTGCAAGAAAATTACTTTGAACCCCCAAACATTATATATTTTTTTAAAGCAAATGCCCTACAGATTAAAATGGTGGGTGTTTCATTTTTTTTTTCACACAGTATTTGCGCAGCGATTTTTCAAACGCATTTTTTGGGGAAAAAACACACTTTTTAAAATTTTAATGCACTAAAACACACTATATTGCCCAAATGTTTGATGAAATAAAAAAGATGATCGTAGGCCGAGTACATGGATACCAAACATGACATGCTTTAAAATTGCGCACAAACGTGCAGTGGCGACAAACTAAATACATTTTTAAAAGCCTTTAAAAGCCTTTACAGGTTACCACTTTAGATTTACAGAGGAGGTCTACTGCTAAAATTACTGCCCTCGATCTGACCTTCGCGGTGATACCTCACATGCATGGGGCAATTGCTGTTTACATTTGACGGCAGACCGACGCTTGCGTTCGCCTTTGCACGAGAGCAGGGGGGGGACAGGGGTGCTTTTTTTTTTTTTTTTTTTTTTTTTTTTTTTCTTTATTAATTTTTAAATTTTTTTTCTTATTTTTAAACTGTTCCTTTCATTTTTATTTTTTTTTTATCATTTTTATTGTTACCTCAGGGAATGTAAATATCCCCTATGATAGCAATAGGTAGTGACAGGTACTCTTTTTTGAAAAAATTGGGGTCTATTAGACCCTAGATCTCTCCTCTGCCCTCAAAGCATCTGACCACACCAAGATCGGTGTGATAAAATGCTTTCCCAATTTCCCAATGGCGCTGTTTACATCCGGCGAAATCTAAGTCATGAAATGCTCGTAGCTTCCGGTTTCTTAGGCCATAGAGATGATTGGAGCCATTCTGGTCTCTGATCAGCTCTATGGTCAGCTGGCCGAATCACCGGCTGCATTCTCAGGTTCCCTGTTGGGCCAGGAGAGCCAGAGAAAAACATGGAAGACGGTGGGGGGGGGGGAATCCCTCCCACTGTTTGTAAAAGCAGTCTAGAGGCTAATTAGCCGCTAGGATTGCTTTTACATGAAAGCCGACCGCTGGCTGAAAAGAATGATACCAAGATGATACCTAAACCTGCAGGCATCATTCTGGTATAACCACTCAAAGTCCAGCAACATACCAGTACGTTGCTGGTCCTTGTATTGTAAACTTTTTTTTCATGCAGCCTGTGGGCTGAACGAAAAAAAGATATTGATCGGTGGGTATGCCCACCATTAGAATACCTCCCTTCATCCGCCCACTTCTAATGATGGGCATACATGCACCATTTATATATGCCGAAGCATGGGGGCATCCTCCCGCAAAAGGCAGGAGCAAATTGCTCCTCCACCCACTGCTGCCCCCACGCTTCGGCATATATGCTGAAGTATGTAACTGTGGTGGTGAAATCACCTCCGACAGCGCTGGAGTCACGGCTTTATATATCGTGGGAGCAAAAGCTGTTGCTGTCAAGATAAATAAATCCGCGCTGCAACTGAATGGCGTACCTGCTAAGCAAATGACGGTAAACAAAGTAACATTACAGTATAACAGTAATACTTACCATACCTGCAAAGCAAATACAAAAAAAAACATAGTAAAAAATAAAACATTTAACGCAACCTGTGCCTACCTAAAATATATATATGCCGAAGCATGGGGGCATCCTCCCGCAAAAGGCAGGAGCAAATTGCTCCTCCACCCACTGCTGCCCCCACGCTTCGGCATATATGCTGAAGTATGTAACTGTGGTGGTAAAATCACCTCCGACAGCGCTGGAGTCACGGCTTTATATATCGTAGGAGCAAACGCTGTTGCTGTCAAGATAAATAAATCCGCGCTGCAACTGAATGGCGTACCTGCTAAGCAAATGATGGTTAACAAAAAAACAAAGTAACATTACAGTATAACAGTAATACTTACCATACCTGCAAAGCAAATACAAAAAAAACATAGTAAAAAATAAAACATTTAACGCAACCTGTGCCTACCTAAAATATATATATGCCGAAGCATGGGGGCATCCTCCCGCAAAAGGCAGGAGCAAATTGCTCCTCCACCCACTGCTGCCCCCACGCTTCGGCATATATGCTGAAGTATGTAACTGTGGTGGTGAAATCACCTCCGACAGCGCTGGAGTCACGGCTTTATATATCGTGGGAGCAAACGCTGTTGCTGTCAAGATAAATAAATCCGCTCTGCAGCTGAATGGCGTACCTGAAAACAAAGTGGTTAACAATAAAAAAACAAAGTATAAAAAAATTGCATACCTATAAAGCAAACATGATAAAAACATAACAAAAAAACATTGCAGTATAGAATGCAGAACAATAGAGAGAGAATAGAGAGAGAGAACAATAAAACGACAACTATTTTTGTTTTTTTTATTTTATATTTTTTTTGTATTTTTATTTTTTTTTTTTTTTTTTATTTATTTTTTTTTTTAACACTTTTTTTAGTAACTTTAACTTTTAACTGTAACAGGTTTGGATCTCTCAAAATGCGATGGCATCTTGGGAGACCCTGTGTTAGTGTGCCTAGTCTGTGCCGTGCTGAACCCTACGCTAATACTCCACTAGTGTATGGTAGCGTTCAAAACATTCACCAATGCATAGACCAGGATTGTCAGGACAGGAGGGACAACAATACCGGGTGTCACGCCTAAATCCGCGCTTGCTGCAGACACAACATCTTTTTTGGGGGGCTCGTTGGGTAGGGGTACTCTGGAGGACATAAGGAAAATGCCTCCCATGCAGCCGGCTTACTGCATTTGGATTGGGAAGGTGAGGTGGAGCACCATCTGGAAACAGAAGGGCTCTGACGATCTCTTCCTGGAATTTAAGGAAGGATCCAGTCCGTCCTGAAGCTCTGTATAGCACATGAGCATTCAGCAAAGCCAATTGAAATAAATAAACAGACACTTTTTTGTACCAGCGTCTGGCCTTACGGGCAACTAGGTACGGCGCCAACAACTGGTCGTTGAGGTCCACCCCTCCCATATTAAGGTTGTATTCGTGGACACAGAGGGGTTTCTCCACAACACCAGTCGCCGTAGTAATTTGGGTCGTCGTGTCTGCATGAAGGGAGGTAAGAACGAAAACATTCTTATTGTCCCTCCACTTCATAGCGAGCAAATTATTATACTGCAAGCAGGCTCTCTCCCCCAGCCTAAGACGGGACTCTACAAGCCGCTGGGGAAAGCCCCGGCGATTAGGTCGCACGGTGCCACATGCTCCAATCTGATGATCAAACAAGTGACTAAAAAGTGGCACGCTTGTATTATAATTGTCCACGTACAAGTGGTACCCCTTTCCGAATAAGGGTGATACCAAGTCCCACACTATCTTGCCAGCGCTTCCTATGTAGTCAGGGCAGTTTATCGGCTCTACGTGACTATCTTTGCCCTCGTAAACCATAAATCTACATGTATAGCCTGTGGCCCTGTCACAGAGCTTATACATCTTGACCCCGTATCTGGCACGCTTGCTGGGAAGGTACTGTTTGAAGGACAAGCGGCCAGAAAACTTAATGAGGGACTCATCAACGCAGACAACTTGATGGGGGGTAAACAAGTCTGCAAAACGTTGGTTGAAGTGGTTTACGAGGGGCCGAATTTTGTAGAGCCGATCGTATGCAGGGTCTCCACGAGGACGACAGAGTTCATTGTCGTTGAAGTGCATGAACCGCAAAATCTGCTCGTATCGTGCCCTGGTCATGGAGGCAGACAACACGGGCATATGGTGAATTGGGTCAGTGGACCAATATGACCGCAACTCACTCTTTTTGGTTATGCCCATGAGGAGGGAAAGGCCCAGAAAGATCTTAAATTCGGAGACCGTAATTGGTCTCCAATCTCTGGCAAGGGTGGACTGGGGAATAGTGGCGATGTGTTGACCAGCGTACAAATTGCTTTGGTCCACAATAGATCTATAGAGATCTTCGGTGAAAAACAGCGAATAAAAATCCAGTGGCGTAAAGTCAACTGTTTCCACCTGAATTCCGGGTTGACCAGTGAAAGGGGGAAGTACGGGTGCTGCAGAAGTGGTGGGTTCCCAATTCTGATTGGCGAATGCAGCAGGAAGGGCACTATGGGCACGACGGGCCTGTGTTCATCTTCTTCTTGGTGGCAGCGGGACACTACTTGTGCTTGCCACCTCGCCAGCTTGAACTGCACTTATGGGACTCGCCACGTCACCACGTGATACTGCAGTGCTGGATGTACGACCAGGATGTACTAGGCCGCTGGTGCTTGCCAGTTCACCAGAAGGAATAGCGGCACTAGTACTGCTCTGCTCCATACGAGGGACCTGCGGTTCTTGCACTTCAAGGACAGAAGAAGTTCGGGGTCTGGTACGCCTGACCCTAGCAGGGACCACAACTCCGTCGTCAGAGCTATCTGTCATGGAGCCGCTGTCCTCTACAGGTTCGTATTCTGAGCCTGAACTTGACAGATGAGTGACTTCCTCTTCACTATCTGTCATACTCAGAAACGTGTAGGCCTCTTCACTAGTGTACCTTCGATTTGCCATTTTGGCCTCTAAATTTAGGGGTACACTAGTGAGACTCACAGGCAAAAAAGCTCCTGACTGTTAGCGATTGATTGAAAACGCTACCAAAAAACTGTTAGCGATCGCAGGGATCAGGCCTGACTCTGCGAACGCTGCAGTTATGTGTGCTTAGTGTTTTGTAAGTGTCAGTTATCGATCGATACTGCACTTGGGTGGGCTGGGCTGGGCTGGGCCGAGGGGCAAAACGCAGGTGCTAGCAGGTATCTGGGCTGATCCCGCTAACACTGTGTTTCAGGGAACCCTAAACTGCTGGGGAGTATAGATCTGATCGGATCAGATATCGATCCGTTCAGATACTATAGCACTAAGGGAGGTGTATGCTGGGTGCGTGGGTTTTAGCGGTACTGGCGCTAACCTGACGCTGCCTGGGGCGACGCAGACCTTATCTGACCCTAAAAACGTAACTTATATCACCGCCGGGCAATTAGGGGGTTAAACCTTTATAAGGTAATAAACGGCGGGTGCCCTAAAACTATAATAAACTATAATAAACTGTAATAAACTACAAAAAACAAACTATCTAACCAGCGTCACCCATAACACTTATACGGTGATCGCTGGTGAAAGGGTTAACTAGGGGGCAATCAGGGGGTTAAAACCTTTAGCAGGTAGTATATGGGGGTCCCTGTCGCTATAAAACACTGACAGCGAACCTATATACTTACCTCCCTAACTAGCGTCACCTGTGTCACTAATACAGCGATCAGAAAAACGATCGCTTAGCGACACTGGCGACGGGGGGTAATCAAGGGGTTAACTTTTATTAGGGGGGGTTAGGGGGGTACCCTGGACCTAAGGGGGGGTACCCTAGACCTAAAGGGGGCTAACCTAACTGCCCTAACACTTATAACTGACACAAACTGACACCAATGCAAAAAAAAAAAAACTGCTATTGGTGTCAGAGGTACAGGGGGTGATCGGGGGGTGATCGGGGGGTGATCGGGGGGTGACTGGGGGGTGAAAAGTGTGCCTGCGTGTTCTACTGTAAGTGTAGTGTTGGTGCACTTACTTGGATGTCTTCTCTCCTCTGCGCCGGGACGAAAAGACCGGCTCGAGGAGGGATGACATCACTTCCTTTCCCTCTGTTTACATTACAGAGGGAAAGGAAGCGTTTTCATTCGCCGGGAGCGATCGGGAGGGGGTGGCCATCAATGGATGGCCTCCCCCTGACCTTTCATCGCCCGCGAACGAGAGCCGACCGCCTATGGCACCGACCCCCCCACCCGCGGGAGGCAGATCACGTATGGGTACGTGATTTTGCCTGCCCGTGCCATTCTGCCGCTGTATATGTGCGTTAGGCGGTCGGCAAGTGGTTAATATCCACTAATTTGGGTTATTTTTTACCAAAGATATGTAGCAGTATACATTTTGACCCAAATTTATGAAGAAAAATGACTTATTTGCAGAATTTTACAATAGAAGCTAAAAAAAGTGTTCTTTTTTCTAATTTTTTTCTACATTTTTATGTAGAAGAATACATATCGGCCTAAACTGAGGAAAAAATTAGTTTTTTTATATATTTTTGGGGGATATTTATTATAGCAAGTAATATTGCTTTTTTTTTTCAAAATTGTCGCTCTTTTGTTGTTTATAGCGCAAAAAATAAAAACCGCAGAGGCGATCAAATACCACCAAAAGAAAGTTGTATTTTTGGGAATAAAGGACGTCAATTTTGTTTGGGTGCAGCGTCGCACGACCGCGCAATTGTCAGTTAAAGCGACGCAGTGCCGAATCACAAAAAGTGCTCTGGTCAGGAAGGGGGTAAAATCTTCTGGGGCTGAAGCGGTAAAGGTGACAGTGCAGTATTTTCCACTTTCACCCTCCTGCCAAGCCCTGTTCTGAGCCACATTCCTTTCTGAATACTGTGTCCGGGTTTCAGGCGGACTGAAACCCGGGACACATGATTTAAAACCTGCACTGTCCGGGTGAATCCCAGACAGGTGGCAACCCTAGTCGGCAACCCTGGTCATGGCATCTAGCTGCAGCCATAACCCTGGCATTTAACATCAAACAAATGTCGTATTTTCCCAGTTAGGCGGTCGGCAAGTGGGTAAACAAGATCCATGAAAGATTAGGAAAAGCTCAGGCTGGTTAATGCTTAGGGAGGGAGGGAATCTTCAGTATCGGGGGGTGGTAAAAAAAAAAAAATGTTTTTTCACCGCCTTGAACTCGCAGCCTGGTCAGGAATAGCATACTGTACTACATGTTCTTTGCTTGCAGCCTGGATCTTATGGCATCCATAGAGCATCGTTGGGCGCTAGGTCCAGATTTAGACCTTGGGGGGGCCCGGGGTAATTCAAGGTTCTGAGGCTCCTCATACACAGAGTTGGTTTACAATACACCAATCCAGAGTAAAAACATTTACAGATGACGGCCAGCAAAATGTTACTTTCCACATCCCACAAATACCCCTCCCTGGTCCCACCTGTGCTAACGTATCTAAAGAGGTAGATGCAATGGACACCCAAGGGTGCATATAAGAGACACAATGGGCAGTAGGAAATGATGGACGCCCAGAATGGCTTGCGAGTCTCTAAAAAAGGAGGACGCCATGGACTTAAAGCAACGATGATTGCACGCCTCTCCATTTCTTCTCTTCCTGGTCTCTACGGCAAGGCCTCCCTGAGCTTGTCGTTGGCTCAGGAATATCGCTGTCTATGGGATATCCTGTCATGTGGTATAAGCCTTGACCTTGACACGGTTGAATCAATCATGCTTTCAGAGTGTGCAGACCCTTCCAAAGGAATCTTGCACCAATCGTTCTTGGATGAGGGAATGGCTGAACTCGGCTTGGCAAAGCGCCTTGAATGTACATGACCCTCGAAGCACAGTGCAGGAGATTAATGGTCACCACTCCGAGGAAGTTCCCGCTCAGCATGAAATGCTTGTTATCCTTCTTCTGGACATCGGCTTCGAGAGCTGACTCGATACTTTCCGACCATACTTTCACAGACTTGGCAACCAAGATCAGGGCTAATGCTTCCTTTTGTGACTTTAAATCAGTGGTCTCCAAACTGTGGCCCAGTGGCCTAATATGGCCATATGCTTGCCTGTATCCAGCCTCTGGGGCAGGTATCCTCCCACTGACACCAACAATGGGGCACTATTCCTCCCACTGACACCAACAGTGGAGCTTAATTCCTCCCACTGGCACCAACAATGGGGCACTATTCCTCCCACTGACACCAATGACAAGGCACTATCCCTTCCTCCCACTGGCACCAACAATGGAGCACTATTCCCACTGACACCAACAGTGGAGTGTAATTCCTCCCACTGGCACCAACAATGGGGCACTATTTCTCCCACTGACTCCAACGATGGGGCACTATTCCTCCCACTGACGCCAATGATGGGGCACTATTCCTCCTACTGACACCAATGATGGGGCACTATTCCTCCCACTGACGCCAATGATGGGGCACTATTCCTCCCACTGACGCCAATGATGGGGCACTATTCCTCCTACTGACACCAATGATGGGGCACTATTTCTCCCACTTACATTAATTATGGAGCACTATTCCTTCTATCGACACCAATGATGGGGCACTATTCCTCCCACTTACACTAACGACGGGGCACTATTCCTCCCACAGACACCAATGATGGGGCACTATTACTCCCACTGACGCCAATGATGGGGTACTATTCCTCCCACTGACGCCAATGATGGGGCACTATTCCTCCTATCGACACCAATGATGGGGCACTAGTTCTCCCACTTACATTAATGATGGGGCACTATTCCTCCTACCGACACCAATGATGGGGCACTAGTTCTACCACTTACACTAACGACGGGGCACTATTCCTCCCACTGACGCCAATGATGGGGCACTATTCCTTATACTGACACCAATGATGGGGCACTATTTCTTCCACTTACATTAATTACGAAGCACTATTCCTCCTACCGACACCAATGATGGGGCACTAGTTCTCCCACTTACACTAGCGACGGGGCACTATTCCTCCCACTGATGCCAATGATTGGGCACTATTCCTCCCACCGACACCAATAATGGGGCACTAGTTCTCCCACTTACATTAATGATGGGGCACTATTCCTCCTACTGACACCAATGATGGGGCACGATTCCTCCCACTTACACTAACGACGGGGCACTATTCCTCCCACTGATGCCAATGATGGGGCACTAGTCCTCCCATTTACATTAATGATGGGGCACTATTCCTCCTACCGACACCAATGATGGGGCACTATTCCTCCCACTTACACTAATGACGGAGCACTTATCCTCCTACTGACACCAATGATGGGGCACTATTTCTCCCACTTACATTAATGATGGGGCACTATTCCTCCTACCGACACCAATGATGGGGCACTATTCCTCCCAATGACACCAATGATGGGGCACTATTCCTCCTACGGACACCAATGATGGGGCACTATTCCTCCTACCGACACCAATGATGGGGCACTATTCCTCCCACTTACACTAACGATGGGGCACTATTCCTCCCACTGACGCCAATGATGGGGCACTATTCCTTGTACTGACACCAATGATGGGGCACTATTCCTCCCACTGACGCCAATGATGGGGCACTATTTCTCCCACTTACATTAATTACGGAGCACTATTCCTCCTACCGACGCCAATGATGGGGCACTAGTTCTCCCACTTACATTAATGATGGGGCACTATTCCTCCTACCGACACCAATGATGGGGCACTATTCCTCCCATTGATACCAATCATGGGGCACTATTCCTCAACAACGGAGCAATATTCCTCCCACTCATGTCAATGATGGGGCATTTCCTACTCCCAATGGCCACAGTTCAGCCCCCCCCCCCAAAGTCTGAAGCACAGTAAACTGGCCCTTTGTTTAGAAAGTTCGGAGACCCCCAGCTTTAAAATAGTTAATTGAGACCAAGCTGGCCCAAATGAGCCATTTCCTTTTACTTAGAGAGATGCAGCCACTACCAGTGTTGTATCCTGCTGTATGTAGCAATGCTTTGTTCCTGCACCGTTATGGGTACACTTCCTATCTCCTGCCAGAAGAACGTTGAGTTGGGCTCAGTGCCTCTCATAGGAAGCCTTGTATTTTCATCATTGAATACAAGACTTCTTGTCTTTGAGCGGGACGAAAGACGGGCGGATGAGGTCAGAGGAAGTCGTGTAACCACTGGTATAAAAATACAAGACTTTCCCTTCCTCTGAATCTCTGAGAAGCATTCTGCCAACTCGAGTTTCTTCCATTAACAGACGGTAAGTCTCCGTACTGCTTGTGGGTCTGTATGAATCTGGTGCAACGTATGATACAGCAATGACGTCGGTCGCATCACTCAGAAAATGAAATCGTTCATTTGAGTCAGCTTGGTCCAAATAACCTCGTTTAACCGCTTGCCGACCACAGCGCAGTAAGGCTACAGTGCGGGACAGCTGCGCAGAATCAGCTACACTATATTGTCAAAAGTATTGGGACGCCTGCCTTTACACGCACATGAACTTTAATGGCAACCCAGTCTTAGTCCGTAGGGTTCAATATTTAGTTGGCTCCGCCCTTTGCAGCTATAACAGCTTCAACTCTTCTGGGAAGGCCGTCCACAAGGTTTAGGAGTGTGTCTATGGGAATGTTTCACCATTCTTCTTCTAGAAACGCATTTGTGAGGTCAGGCACTGATGGTGAATGAGAAGGCCTGGCTAGCATTCATTCATTCATCCCAAAGGGGTTGAGCTCAGGACTCTGTGCAGGCCAGTCAAGTTCCTCCACCTCAAACTTGCTCATCCATGTCTTTATGGACCTTGCTTTGTGCATTGGTGTGCAGTCATGTTGGAATAGCAAGGGGCCATCCCCAAACTGTTCCTACAAAGTTGGGAGCATGAAATTGTCCAAAATGTTTTGGTATGATGACGCCTTAAGAGTTCCCTTCAATAGAACTAATCAGCCAAGCCCAACCTTTGAAAAACAACCCCACACCATAATCCCCCCTCCACCAAATGATTTGGACCAGTGCACAAAGCAAGGTCCACAAAGACATGGATGAACGAGTTTGGGGTGGAGGCTCTTGACCGGTGTCTCACCGGGGGGGGCCCGGGTCCTGTACTAATGATCGGGATCTGAAAAAAGAAAAAGAGAAGTGGGACTTTAAATGAAGCACACAGCAGCACAAAAGCAGGTCAAGTGACCAAAATACATTTATTTGGTATAATCCATGGTATGTAAAAAACATTTTTGGGCATCCAACCTCTAAAATGTCTAACCTCTAACCTCAGGAGCCCGGGTCCTGTACTAATGATCGGGAGCCGGAACTCCTGGTACCGCGTCACCTGATTTTGCTGTGTACATTGTATCTATCTCTCTGCTTGCCGAGAGAGATAAATAAACAACTGTGTGTAAAAAAAAAAAAAAAAAAAATAGTAATAATCAAAGATAAAGTAACAAAGAAAGGAAAAAATACCTAGATCAAGGTTTGATCTAGGTCAGTGCCAGGGTTAGTTTTTGGCTTGGGTAAAGGTCAAGGTTCAATGTAGCGAAAATATTTAGCAGAATTCATATTGGCCTAAATGTATGAATTTATTCTTTGCCAGTTTTTACTGGATATGCTTTCTATCAGAAAGTAAAAAAAAAAAAAAAAAAGATATATATATATATATATATATATATATAAAATGTTTTTTTTTCATATTGGCCTAAATGTATGAATTTATTCTTTGCCAGTTTTTACTGGATATGTTTTATATCAGAAAGTAAAAAAAAAAAAAAAAAAAGATATATATATAAAATGTTTTTTTTTTTTTTGCATATTGGCCTAAAATGTATGAATTTATTCTTTGCCAGTTTTTACTGGATATGTGTATATATATATGACAATTGCTGCAATATTTTATGTATATATGTAGATATATATATTATGTTTGGGGGTTCCAAGTAATTTTTTAGCAAACAATATTGATTTTAACTTAAGAAAGAAGTGTCAGAAAAAGATTTAGACTTTAAGTGGTGAAACTTCCTGCATATACACGCTGTTTAAAACTTGGCAGATTGCGGTTATCTGTTTACACAGAAGTTCTATCCCTTTGATCTAATGCCTTGAACACACGGTCGGATTTTCCGACGGAAAATGTGTGATAGGACCTTGTTGTCGGAAATTCCGACCGTGTGTGGGCTCCATCACACATTTCCCATCGGATTTTCCGACACACAAAGTTTGAGAGCAGGATATAAAATTTTCCGACAACAAAATCCGAATCTGTTGTCGGAAATTCCGATCGTGTGTACGCAAATCCGACGCACAAAGTGCCACGCATGCTCGGAATAAATAAAGAGATGAAAGCTATTGGCTACTGCCCCGTTTATAGTCCCGACGTACGTGTTTTACGTCACCGCGTTTAGAACGATCAGATTTTCCGACAACTTTGTGTGACTGTGTGTATGCAAGACAAGTTTGAGCCAACATCTGTCGGAAAAAAATCCTAGGATTTTGTTGTCGGAATGTCCGAACAAAGTCCGACCGTGTGTACGGGGCATTACAATGCCTCCTCCTTGGACCACTTTTCATTTCTGCAAATTTCAGCATACCTACATTATAATCCAACCCCTTCTCTTACGATACCCCATACAGCCTGGCAGTGGCGGGACAAGGTATTTCAGTGCCCAGGGCGAGGATGCCAAAATGCGCAGGAATCGCACCGCATTCCACAAGATTCTTTGCAGTGTGATATAAGCCCATTCATTTTGTATGGGCTCATATCTTACCACAAAGGTTTCAATAACTGGTATCAGTGAGTACTTGAGCACAAGTATCGGTACTCGCAGAGGCATAACTAGAATCTTTAGGGCCCCAGTGCAAGAAACAATGAAGGGCCCCCACCAGGGGCATTGCTAGGTCTACAAAAGATGCAAGACAAGTTTGAGCCAACATCCGTCGGAAAAAAATCCTAGGATTTTGTTGTCGGAATGTCCGATCAATGTCCGACCGTGTGTACGAGAAGGAAGTTAGTTACAATGTTTCAAGTTCTAAACTTGGCAGACTGCCCGGATGCTTTCTTTTGACAGCTGAGTGAGCAGATAATCTCTCCATTTGTTTATATGAAAGTCAGCGCTAGAATAGTAATCTGAAAATGAACAAAACTCATATATGTGTGAAATGTAAGCACATCAAAAAATGACTAAACATTGCATATGGACTGATCAGTTTTTGAATCCTTTGCACTATTTGCTACTGGGACTTTATTTGCACATTTATTTTGGATTCATTTTCCCTCTTTGTGTTTGACACTCATTTTTTTATTATTTGTTAGATTTTGAATATCTCTAGTGTTTTCATAAGTTTTTTATGTGTTGAGATATCTGTTTTAGTTTTCCATGTGAGACATGTTTTCACCAAACATTTCATCGAATTTACTGTTGTGTCAATGTTGGATAAGCCATCACCTTTAGTCATTTTTTGATGTGCTTACATTTCACACATATATGAGTTTTGTTCATTTTCAGATTACTATTCTAGCGCTGCATTTTTTATTTTTTGATGTATTGGAGTTTAGTATTAGACTTTTTAGTGCTGGCGGCTTTTACACTTTATTATTCATTATTTTTTAGCGCAGCGTTAACCCTTGGGTTCTTTTATTATTGTTTATATGAAAGATTCGGCAAACTGAGCAGGACAGATCGTCAGAGGGGGTGAATCGAGATCACGATTTTTTAACAATTAATTGTGCAGCTCTACTTCCCACCGGGAGGCCAACATATGACGTCCTGGGCTTTAAGTGGAGATATCAGGATGATGGGTACCAGTGGCAGCTGGTGCTCAAAATTTTTTTTTTTTTGGGGGGGGGGGGCGCAAACAAACTGAAAAATTCTGAAAAAAAAAAAAACATCAACTGCAGTCACACTGTGCCCATCAAACGCAGCCACTGTGCCATCAAACATAGCCACCGTGCCCATCAAATGCAGCCACTGTGCCATCAAACATAGCCACCGTGCCCATCAAATGCAGCCACTGTGCCATCAAACATAGCCACCGTGCCCATCTAATGCAGCCACTGTGCCCATCGAATGCTGCCACTGTGCCATCAAACATAGCCACCGTGCCCATCAAATGCAGCCACTGTGCCCATTGAATGCTGCCACTGTGCCATCGAATGCCGCCACTATGACCACCCCCCGCCCGCTCGCCGTCTGCCTTGCACTTACCCTGTCTCGGTGGGGCAGCGGGTGACGGCGGCGAGCGTTGTCCTCCATGCGTCTCCTCCCGTTCTCTCCTCCTCCGATAGGCGTCCAATCAGGTGACGGGTAACAGACCCGAGCACCTGATTGGCGGAGAGGCGGTTCAATGTTAGGAAAGCCAATATTCATTTGCTTTGCTAATACACCTGGGTGGACTGCGAGTGCCACCTATTTTGAAGCCTATTAGAGCCTATGGCTCTAATCGGGTGCTTCAAAAACACCCCCCCCCCCCGCCACTGTAAGTCAAGCGCTCGGTGCCCGAAAAGGGGCCGGGAACCTGAATAGGGGGGTAGCAGCGGCAGACATAGATTGATTCATGTTATGCATGAATCTATCCATTGGTCATAGAGGGGGTGGCTGGAGAGAGGGGGCGGCACCCTTGCTCCTCACAAATTTACAAATTTCACAGGCTGTGGCTCTGTTACCTCTCCCTGTCTTCTAGAACTTATTGGGAATTTCCAGAACATAGTGGGTAGGGGGGATACAGAGGCTGCAGTCTGAATATTTATGGAGCTTCTACCAATTCTTTGGAAGACTGGCCTAGAAAGTGGGAGCAGCCCATAAATATTCTGAAGCCTGGCAGTTTGGGAGCAGAGTCCAGGGTCTAGCCATCTGGTGGTGACCCCTGTGCTGGGGGTTCTGCTCCTTGGGGCAAAAAAGGAGGAGGGAGAGAGAGGAGGAAGAGAAGAGAATGCCATGAACTCACCAGCTTAGGTCTCAGTTAGGCTTGGCTTCATACTCATAACCAAGCCAGAAGCACCCTGTCCACCAAAAAGCCCAAGACAGAAGCTCTTTGGATTCCGGGGGCTTCTTAAAGGAACTGTTTGGAAATTTTTATTCCTTGTTGCTGTTGCACTATTACTCTTACTGTAGTGAAGGACAGTTCATAGTTTGGATTACAGCAGCCAGAGACTTAGCAAGTTGTATATAAAACAATGGCCTGGAATTTGAGAGACAAAGACAGAGAGAGGGGTGAAGGAATGTGGCTATCTACTGCTGTGATGTAAAGGTCATCAGGACCTGGTACTTGTCCCCAAAAATTCCAACACTGAAAAATGCCACTTTTGGATCCCCAGATGGTACATGTACTTTATATTTTGCAGGTATGCCGGGGCAACACATAGGATTAGACTAAGTTAGGATTAGGGACGTAGGCGAAGGAGACATGTTAGACTGTAAGATGTGTTTTTTTTTTTTTTTTTTTTTTTTGCACTTTTCTAAGTAAAGCTTTGGAAGACTTGTTCCTGCCTGGTCTGAAGTTATTCAAGGGGTGTAATGCAAGTAACCAGCACCTTTCTACAGTTTGGGCCAGTGAGGTACTTTGGGGTATGAGGACATCAGTATTAAAGTTGCATGTGTACGAAGTGGAAAAATGCTGCGCTAAAGCCAAAACAATAAAATAAAAACAACAAAAGCAGCTGACACACAAACAAACCAAGTCAACTAGAAATTTAAAACACATAAAGTGCAGCGCTAGGAATGTCTAACATATGCTAGATATAGGAGAATGTGAGTAAACATCACCATGTCTAATATGTACTCAATAAACGTGAAAAAATTGAAAAATAAATAAATCAGCATTAAAATGTGAAAAGACAACAACATGTGATCAAAGTGTCTATAGTGAAATATGAAACAGCAAATATTAAGAGTCCATAGGATAAATAGTGAAGGGGTATCTTCTCCAGTGGGAGGGTAGCACTAGACACCAAACGGCGTGTGGATACTCAAATGCAGGGGCGACAGTGGACACCAAAGACATACAGATGTTCGATAGAAGTAAATGGATACCCTTACCGGATCCGTAGGACGCAGATAATTTATAGCAGTGCGTCAAAAAGGCATGGGGAGAATCTCCCGTGATGTCCCGCCGGACGGTGTCTTGTGAGCCACGGGCACAGATGGGAGATGGCGGTCACAGGCAGGAGTTGGACGACTGTCGCTCACGTTTCCAATTCCAGAGCAGAGTGATCCAGAGATGGTGATTTAATAAGGAGCCGTGGGAAAAGAAAAAAGGAAGCTCCACATGGTGCAGGTCAAAAAAAATTGGGATTTATTGTATAAACGCCATACACGGTTAAAAAGTGATCACAAACAGATAAAAATGGCAATGTGGGAAGCTGAAATGCTAGCCCTGCGCGTTTCGACTGAACAGTCTTCAACAGGGGCATTTTTTTTTTTTGCCATTTTTATCTGTTTGTGAATCCCTTTTGCCTCGCTGTGGGTGCTGTGAAGTGAGTGGGAAAGAGGCCTGGAATCCAGCTGCTCCTTCAGGAGTAGTGCTACAGACATAATGTCTCTGCTACCAGGAATTGAGGGTGCCTTGTAGCCACGAGGAGGCCACCACTCAACAACACTCTGTGGTTCTACCATGTCACATCCAGCCAAAATCCAAGATGCAGTTAAATTTGTACAAACAGCCTTGCCACTGGCCATGGAGGGTTGTGGATGTGACCTTCTTCTACAGGCTCTTGATAGGCGTATTCACTTTTGGCTCTTTGGGATGTATTTTATCATCTCTTATTAAACTTTATTTGTGTTGGTACATGGGGTCATCTCAACCTGTTCCCTGTTCTCTCTTTACCCAATAATTCTGTTTGCTATAATTTCCTTAAATTTTCCAATATTCTACTGGAGACACTTTGTTATATCGTGTCAGGATTCAAACCTTCTCAGCTACACTTGGATGATTTTCTTTCCACCTGTGGATATTTCTCACATTAAATAATAAATCAAACGGCTCAGTAAGTTTACCTTCATCCATCCAACATCGGAGCCTTCAAATCGCTGCGCATCCTCCAGCAGCATGTAACTGACACTATGGTCGAATAATTCTGGTGACTGCTCCGTGCATCATGGTGGGGCTACGGAAGGAGTAACTGTGGACAAGAAGCTGGTGGAATAAGCAGCTTTGGCAGCTGCGTTGGAAGGCAAACTACTCTGAGCCTAGGTGACAGAGGATGAGGATGATGAGGACGGCTTCATTATCCACTCCACCAACTCTTCTGCATGTTGTGACTCAATAGCATGGCCAGCAGCAGAAAAAAAGGACAATGGTGCCCCACAGCCACCTGCAGAGGATGCACCATGTCCACGACTACCACTGTTCACTGAACACACTAGACACAGAGGCTGCTTGCCCTCTTTTAGTGGCCTGTGAGCGTCTGCCTCTCCTTGGTGGCCTTCCGGACATGATGGGGATTTTTTTTTTTTTTTTTTTTTTAACATCAAAGTTTATTGTAAGAAAAGATTGCACACAGTCATAGAAAACAATCTAGTTACAGTCATACATTGTGTATAGACTACAATTGTCGGAAAAATAGAAACAAGTAGAACAATGTCTTTTTAAGACAAAAACAATGGGTGGAGATCAATCATAACAGCAATGACAAATGAGGCCACAGAAAATGCCTGAGGCCTTAATCAGATAATGTGATACACCACCAATTTATTGGGGTTTCCCATTTAAAATATTCAAGGAGAGGTGAAGTAAAGTAGAAATAAGAATGTTGAAAGAAAGGAGAAAGACAGATGGGTGTTGTAACCTACAAAGGTGTCGTGAGGATCCTGGGAATTTATTATGATTTCCCATTAATCTTCTAGTTACGGTTGGGCAAATATCTGCCCAGGTAATCAAAGGGATCCAGGTGTAACCTAAACTCTAAGAGAAGGTTGTAAGAAGTAATTCCAAGGTACTACAATAATGAGAAAGGTAAATGTGGGTTTTCGTAACTCATGTTCTACCTAGCAATTGTTCGTAATCTTGAGAGTATCTGAAGACGAACCATGGAGACCAAATCTTATGATACCGGTCAACAGTTTCATTTGACTGAGCCACCGTGCCCTCCATTTCACAAATGTATGACACCTTAAGTAACCAGGCTTTCAGTGTAGGTGTGTTCGTTTATTTCCAGAAGAGCGGGATGAGGAAGTTGGCCGCATTTATTAGGTGTCTGGAGAGGGAGTTTTTATACTTTGGAAAGGAAAAGTTTGAGATGTGAAGCAGACAACAAGCTGCATCAAGCTTAAGTTTAGTCTCCATGATCCGGTGGATAGCCTCTCTCACTTTGGACCAGAATGGTATCAACATTTCACACTGCCACCAAATGTGTAACAAAGTACCTTTTTCTTTGTTGCATCTCTAGCATAAATCTGAAGACTGGGGGTACCACTTGTGGATTTTCTCTGGGGTGGCATACCAATGGGTCAAATCATGCATGAGGGAGGGAATGGAAATATGGGGTTCAGTCAAAAAGAATACACAGCAACCCTAAATTCCTTCTCGGACATCTGAAAACCCTTGATGGAATTGTTTGCCAGTATATGTCTGATAAACAGTTCGAGTGATATAATGAAGAGTAAAGGTGACAAGGGACAGCCCTGTCTCATCCCATTTTTTAAGTCTACTCTGTTTGACAATGTTCCGTTTATTTTGAGCATAGCAGAGGGTTCTTGGTAGAGTGCTTCAATCCAGGCCATCATGCGTGGGCCCAACTCCACGTGTCTACAAGTCTCCAACATGTAGTCCCATGCTACTCGATCCAAGGCCTTCTCCACGTCAGACAACAGGAGAAAGCCCTCGATCTTTCGCTGGTGGGCCGCATAGATCAGGTCCAGGGACTTTGTAACATTATCCCTGGCCTCTCTTCCAGGCATGAATCCTGCCTGGTCTGGACCGATCAGATCATGGAGTAGGGGTAGCAATAATTTTTGCCATGAGTTTGACATCCAAGTTCAGCAAGGAGATCAGCCTATAACTGGCACAGTGTAACAGATCCTTACCGGACTTGGGTATCACAGTGATGAAGAAAATCATTTGACGCCAACTTCCCCTCAGCGAAAGAATTCATAGCGTCCCTGAGGGGTGTGACTAGTAAATCAACAAACGTCTTATAATAGATAGCGCTAAACCCATCAGGACCTGGGCTCTTACCGGATTTTAAGTCCTTGATGGCGAGTCTAATTTCTGTAATGTCAAAGGGATTTTCTAGTTGGGATATGTCATCCTCAGCAAGTGAGGGAAGATTAGCTTCTTTTAAGTAGTCTTTTATGGCCTGTGATCTGTTATTGAGGATATCTGCTGGTTTGTGTTGGATTGGTAAATTATACAAGGAAGTATAGTAATCATGGAAATGTTGCGCTATCTTTTCCGTGGTTCTATCTATTGTACCGCTTTTATTTTGGATACCCAAGATACTGTATTGAGCGGTCTGTGCCCTTAAGGCCCTAGCTAGTATCTTGCCGGTTTTGTCGCCATGCTCATGGTATACCTTCCTTTTGAAA
Organism: Aquarana catesbeiana; assembly: GCF_042186555.1. Taxonomy (NCBI): domain Eukaryota; kingdom Metazoa; phylum Chordata; class Amphibia; order Anura; family Ranidae; genus Aquarana; species Aquarana catesbeiana. The sequence goes on from NC_133326.1 coordinate 709,348,321, forward strand.
AAAAGGAATTGCTTGGTCCTGGTGTGGAAGATCTGCTTAATAGTTTTCCTAGTTTCCATAAGGGACATCGCCGAATGAGACGCGAGGGATTGTTTGTGTAGGGATTCTAGGGAGTGAATTTTGTTTGTGAGTTGTGCAATGTTTTTTCCATTTCTCTTTTTTTTACGTGCCCCCATTTTTATTAATTCCCCTCTGATGTAGCACTTATGGGCCTCCCAGACTATCAGAGGGTCCGCGTCAGGGGTAATATTGTGTTTGAAGAAATCTACCAGTGAGGAAGTCAACGTGGGAAGTAGGGAAGGGTCTGTTAGCAAGGATGAATTCAGTCTCCAAATGTTGGATTTTGCTGAGGGCTCTGAAAAATTCAGGGCAATGGAAATAGGGGCATGATCTGAGATAGTTTGAAGCCCTATGTGTGCTCCAGTGAGTAGATGGAGGTCTCTCTGTGAGATGAACAGGTAGTCTATTCTTGAGTGACGCTCGGGTGAGATTGAATAGAAGGTAAAATATTTATCATCAGGATGGAAGAAGCGCCAAGTATCAATTCAATTTAATGAATTTAGGAGTGTTTTAATGCTCTTCAAAATTCTATAGGTGATGTACGTTTTCCCTGATGAAGTGTCTACCAGTGGGTTGAGAGGAATGTTGAAATCACCACCCAAGATCAGACCACCCGCACTAAAACTCAACAACTCCCTTGTCAGTTTTCGACAAAACTCTAGATGTGTGGTATTAGGGAAATAAGCGTTAGCTAGAGTGAGTGGGATTCCATTACATTTTCCCTTCAGGAAGATGAATTTTCCTCCTGGGTCAACTACTTTGTCAGAGAGCTCAAACTTAGCGTTTCTACTCACCAAGATCGAGACTCCCTTTGATTTGGACATATTATTAGTGGTGTGATGAGCCTCAGTGAGGTAAGAGTCGGTTAGCCTTGGTACGTGATTTGTCTTAAAATGGGTTTCCTGGAGAAGAACAAATTTGGGCTTACCTTTCTTGAGTTCTCTCAAAAGGGTAGTTCGCTTCTCGGGTAAGTTCAGTCCTTTGACATTATGCGAAATTACTGTAGGGTAGCGCCCTAGATCAGAGTAAGCCATGGTACAGGTCCAGAGAGAGATGGCAGAACGCACCTGTAAAAATAGCTCAGGAAATATTGGTTAAAGACCTTTTCAACCTAAAATTCCCAATGCCTCAAGCACCAAAGCAGACACCAGTTTAGAGGTTAAGAAAAGAAGGGTCAAAGCTGGAAATATGAATAGAAGTAAGAGAGGAGAGGAAAGGTCAGCGTGTGATGTAAGTGTAGGTTCTGGTAGCTCATCCTCGTGTGTTCCCGGTTTAGAAAGACGGGCTAGGGCCGCGGGTCCGACGGAGCTCTCTGATTATGCTGTCATCCTAGCCGCCTGTCAGGCCATGCCCCCGATGGGGATTTTTTTTAACACCTCACTACACTGTATTATATACTGTACACCGACTTCACTGTATTAGGAACTGTATACTGGCTGCACTGTATTATATACTGTGTACACCCCCTGAAGTGTGTTAGAAACTTACACACTGTATTATGTACTGTGTACACCGCCTGCACTGTATTAGAAACTGTAAACCGTCTGCACTGTATTATATACTGCGTACACCGCATGAAATGTATTAGAAACTGTACACACTGTATTATATACTGTGTACACCACCTGTATTATATAATATGTGCACCACCTGCATTGTATTAGAAACTGTACACCGGTTGCACTGTGTTATATACTGTGTACACTGCCTGAAGTGTGTTAGAAACTTACACGCTGTATTATGTACTGTGTACACCGCCTGCACTGTATTAGAAACTGTACACTGGCTGCACTGTGTTATATAATGTGTACACCGCCTGAAGTGTATTAGAAACTGTACACACTGTATTAACTACTTGCCAACCGGCCCATAGCCGAATGACAGCTACAGGGCAGTTGCATAACTCTGGGAGGGCATACAGTGACGTCCTCCCAGAATCCTGGTCTCGCGCGGCCCCTGGGGCGTCCAGCCGGGAACATCCGTGACCATGACATACTGTGATCGGCATCACGGATCACAGTAAATGGCCGCTGATAGCGGCCGTTTACCACGTGATCGCTCCGTCATTTGTAAACAAACCAGCGTTTTTTTTATTGCAATACTCTGCAATACCCTGCAATACCCTGCAATACCCCGCAATACCCTTCAATACTCTGCAATACCCTGCAAAACCTGGCCATATTCTGCCATACCCTGCAATACTCTGCTATACCCTGCAATACTCTGCAATACCCTGTAATACTCTGCAATACCCTGCCATACCCTGCTATACTCTGCAATATCCCGCAATACCCTGCCATACTCTGCTATACCCTGCAATACTCTGCTATACCCTGCAACACTCTGCAATTCTCTGCAATACCCTGCAATACTCTGCAATACCCTGCCATACCCTGCAATACCCAGCCATACTCTGCATTACTCGGTGATACTCTGCCATACCCAGTCACACTCTGCAATACCCAGCCATACCCAGTCATACTCTGCAATACCCTGCCATACTCAGCCATACCCAGCCATGCTCAGCCATACCCAGCCATGCTCAGCCCTGCTCAGCCATACTCGGCCATGCTCAGCCATACTCGGCCATACTTGGCCATGCTCGGCCATATTCGGCTGTACTCGCCCTCTGTATGTGGCCAGGCTGTGGAAGTCTCACACATGTGGTATCGCCGTACTCAGGAGGAGTAGGAGAATCTATTTTGGGGTGTCATTTTTGGTATGTACATGCTATTTGTTAGAAATATTGTATAAATGGACAACTTTGTGTTAAAAAAAAAAATGCGTTTTAACCACTTCCTGCCCACCGGCCGTCATATGACGTCCTTGACATTGTGCGGGGATATCTGAATGAGACCTGCAGCTACAGGCATCATTCAGATATCAGCCCTTTCAGCCGGCGATTCCCTACACCATAAGAATGATCATAGTGGCTGTTCCACTGCTTGATCGTTCTTACGGGAGGCGAGAGGGGGCGCTCCCGCCGCCCTCCGGTGCTTCTACCGACTCACAGATACGAGCGAAGCCAGGATCAGGATGTTTTTTTTTTTGTTTTTTTTTTTTATTTCAGGCTTCCCAGCCTAGAGGTGAGATGTGGGGTCTTATTGACCCCATATCTCACTGTAAAGAGAACCTGTCATGCCATATTCCTATTACAAGGGATGTTAACATTCCTTGTACATTGTGGGAAAAATGACGGCTTCAAAAAACTCACCATGCATCTTTCTAAATATCTTGGAATTTCTTCTTTCCAAAAAGGGGTAATTTGGGGGGTATTTGTACTTTTCTGGCATGTTAGGGTCTCAAGGATTGAGACAGGCCGTCAGTACTTCAGGTGTGATCAATTTTCAGATATTGGCACCATAGCTTGTGGACTCTATAACTTTCACAAAGACCAAATAATATACACCAATTTGTACTTATTTTTACCAAAGATATGTAGCAGTATAAATTCTGGCCAAAATTTATGAAGAAAAAATTACTAATTTGCTAAATTTTATAACAGAACAAAAGAAAAATTCAATTTTTTTACAGAATTTTTAGTCTTTTTTCTTTTATAGCACAAAAAATAAAAAAAACAACGGTGATTAAATACCACCAAAAGAAAGCTCTATTTGTGTGAAAAAAAAAGGACAAGAATTTCATATGGGTACAGTGTTGTATGACTGAGTAATTGTCATTCAAAATGTGAGAGTGCCGAAAGCTGAAAATTGGTCTGGTTAGGAAGGGGGTTTAAGTGCCCAGTGGTCAAGTGGTTAAATACTGTGTACACCGCCTGAAGTGTATTAGAAACTGTACACACTGTATTATATACTGTGTACTTAGACATGCAATCTGTTCACAGTGGAGGCACATGCATTCTGATGGATAGGTGAGAGCATTTGGACTGATGGGGAGGCACCACTTCTTAAAGGTACAGGAGCACACTGAACACCCAGCATATAGCAAAATGGCTGCAAAGGTGTCAGTGCGTTGCCTGACAAAAAAACAGGACAGTGATACAAAAAAGACGCCACTTGCTTCCATCTATAGCTGGAAATAGTAGTAAGAAGCATTGGAAGGCTAACAACAGGTACAAACAAGGCCAAGGGTAAATCCAAGGAAAAAAACAAACTTAACTTACTGACCAGCTCACAGACAATCAATTAAATCTGTCTAACAGTATGCATTAACAGCAGGGGTTTAGTCTGCACACATTTGCAAATGCATGCGTAAGCCACAGAGCCTCGTCAAGCACCCTGGTATCTGTGGTACCTAAAGTTATTGTTAGGTCACTAGTCAGTGATAGGTACCACAGATACCAGGGTGCCTTGTCGAGGCATATATATATATATATATATATATATATATATATATATATATATATATATATATATATATAATATATATATATACACACACACAGTATCTCACAAAAATGAGTACACCCCTCACATTTTGGTAAATATGTTCTTCTATCTTTTCATGTGACAACACTAAAGAAATGACACTTTGCTACAATGTAAAGTAGTGAGTGTACAGCTTGTATAACAGTGTAAATTTGTTGTCCCCTCAAAATAACTCAACACACAGCCATTAATGTCTAAACCACTGGCAACAAAAGTGAGTACACCCCTAAGTGAAAATGTCCAAATTGGGCCCAATTAGCCATTTTCCCTCCCTGATGTCATGTGACTGGTTAGTGTTACAAGGTCTCAGGTGTGAATGGGGTGCAGGTGTGTTAAATTTGGTGCTATGGCTCTCACTCTCTCATACTGGTCACTGGAAGTCCAACATGGCACCTCATGGCAAAGAACTCTCTGAGGATCTGAAAAAAAAGAATTGTTGCTCTACATAAAGATGACCTAGGCTATAAGAAGATTGCCAAGACCTGAGCTACAGCAAGGTGGCCAAGACCATAAAGCGGTTTAACAGGACAGGGTCCACTCAGAACAGGCCTCGCCATGGTCGACCAAAGAAGTTGAGTGCACGTGCTCAGTGTCATATCCTGAGGTTGTCTTTGGGAAATAGACGTATGAGTGCTGCCAGTATTGCTGCAGGGGTTGAAGGGGTGGAGGGTCAGTCTGTCAGTGCTCAGACCGTACTCCATACACTGCATCAAATTGGTTTGCATGGCTGTCGTCCCAGAAGGAAGCCTCTTCTAAAGATGGTGCACAAGAAAGCCTGCAAACAGTTTGCTGAGGACAAGCAGACTAAGGACATGGATTACTGGAACCATGTCATGTGGTCTGATGGGACCAAGATAAAATTATTTGGTTCAGATGTTGTCAAGCATGTGTGGCAGTAACCAGGTGAGGAGTACAAAGACAAGTGTGTCTTGCCTACAGTCAAGCATGGTAGTGGGAGTGTTAAGGTCTGGGGCTGCATAAGTGCTGCCTGCACTGGGGAGCTACAGTTCATTGAGGGAACCATGAATGCCAACATGTACTGTGACATACTGAAGCAGAGCATGATCCCCTCCCTTCGGAGACTGGGCTGCAGGGCAGTATTCCAACATAACAACCCCAAACACACCTCCAAGACGACACTGCCTTGCTAAAGAAGCTGAGGGTACAGGTGATGGACTGGCCAAGCATGTCTCCAGACCTAAACCCTATTGAGCATCTGTGGGACATCCTCAAATGGAAGTTGGAGGAGGGCAAGGTCTCTAACATCCACCAGCTCTGTGATGTCCTCATGGAGGAGTGGAAGAGGACTCCAGTGGCAACCTGTGAAGCTCTGGTGAACTCCATGCCCAAGAGGGTTAAGGCAGTGCTGGAAAATAATGGTGGCCACATAAAATATTGACACTTTGGGCCCAATTTGGACATTTTCACATTTAGACATTAATGGCTGTGTGTTGAGTTATTTTGAGGGGACAGCAAATTTACACTGTTATACAAGCTGTACACTCACTACTTTACATTGTAGCAAAGTGTCATTTCTTCAGTGATGTCACATGAAAAGATGGAATAAAATATTTACAAAAATGTGAGGGGTGTATATAGTCTTGTGTGTGTGTATATATATTGTAGCAGGACGGTATCTTGCCAGGATCCAGGTCTAATAGACAGCCAGTTCATTAATGAGTCAGCTTTGTTCTGGGCCCTGTCCAAGGCTCTAGGCTCCCAATTAGAGATGGCTCCATCCTGCAGACAGGAGGTTTGGGTATGGGAGGCCATAGGGCTTCACCTAGGATAGAGAGGTGGGAGCTAGGGACGAGCTTCTAGTTCGAGTCGAACTCATGCTCAACTTGAACATCGGCTGTTCGCAAGTTCGCCGAACAGCGAACAATTTGGGGTGTTTGCGGCAAATTCGAATGCTGCGGAACACCCTTTAAAAGTCTATGGGAGAAATCAAAAGTGCTAATTTTAAAGGCTTACATTCAGGTATTGTCATAAAAAGGGTTTGGGGACCTGGGTCCTGCCCCAGGGCACATGTATCAATGCAAAAAAAAGTTTTAAAAACGGACGTTTTTTCGGGAGCAGTAATTTTAATAATGCGAAACAATAAAAGTGTAATATCCCTTTAAATTTCGTACCTGGGGGTGTCTATAGTATGCCTGTAAAGGGGCGCATGTTTCCCGTGTTTAGAACAGTCTGACAGCAAAATGACATTTCAAAGGAAAAAAAGTCATTTAAACTACTCGCGGCTATTAATGAATTGCTGGTCCGACAATACACATAAAAGTTCATTGATAAAAACGGCATGGGAATTCCCCACAGGGGAACCCCGAACCAAAATTAAAAAAAAAAAAAAATGACGTGGGGGGGGGGGTCCCCCTAAATTCCATACCAGGCCCTTCAGGTCTGGTATGGATATTAAGGGGAACCCCCGGCCAAAATTTTTTAAAAAAACGGTGTGGGGTCCCCCAAAAATCCATACCAGACCCTTATCCGAGCACGCAACCTGGTAGGCTGCAGGAAAAGAGGGGGGATGAGAGAGCGCCCCCCCTCCTGAACCGTACCAGGCCACATGCCCTCAACATTGGGAGGGTGCTTTGGGGTAGCCCCCCAAAACACCTTGTCCCCATGTTGATGGGGACAAGGGCCTCATCCCCACAACCCTTGGCTGGTGGTTGTGGGGGTCTGCGGGCGGGGGGCTTATCGGAATCTGGAAGCCCCCTTTAACAAGGGGACCCCCAGATCCCGGCCCTCCCCCCTGTGTGAAATGGTAAGGAGGTACAAAAGTACCCCTACCATTTCACTAAAAAACTGTCAAAAATGACAAGAGACAGTTTTTGACAATTCCTTTATTTAAATGCTTCTTATTTCTTCTATCTTCTATCTTCCTTCGGTTTCTTCCTCCATCTTCTTCTTCTTCTGGTTCTTCCTCCGGTGTTCTCATCCGGCATCTTCCTCCGCGGCGTCGGCATCTTCTTCCCTTCTTCTCCGGGCCGCTCCGCATCCATGATGGCATGGAGGGAGGCTCCCGCTGTGTGATGCTTCTCTCTTCATCTTCTTCTCTTCATCTTGTTTTCAGGCCGCTCCGCATCCATGATGGCATGGAGGGAGGCTCCCGCTGTGTGACGTTTCTCCTCTTCTGATGGTTTTTAAATAACAGGGGGCAGGGCCACCCAGTGACCCCGCCCCCTCTGACGCACGGTGACTTGGCGGGACTTCCCTGTGGCGTCACAGGGAATTCCACAGGGAAGTCCCGTCAAGTCGCCGTGTGTCAGAGGGGGCCCCGCCCCCCGTTATTTAAGAACCGTCAGAAGAGGAGAAGCGTCTCACAGCGGGAGCCTCCCTCCATGCCATCATGGATGCGGAGCGGCCCGAGGAGAAGAAGGGAAGAAGACACCAACGCCGCGGAAGAAGATGCCGGACGAGAACACCGGAGGAAGAACCAGAAGAAGAAGAAGATGCAGGAAGAAACCGAAGGAAGATAGAAGAAAGAAGAAAGAAGAAGCATTTAAATAAAGGAATTGTCAAAAACTGTCTCTTGTAATTTTTAACATTTTTGACAGTTTTTTTGTGAAATGGTAGGGGTACTTTTGTACCCCCTTACCATTTCACACAGGGGGGAGGGCCGGGATCTGGGGATCCCCTTGTTAAAGAGGGCTTCCAGATTCCGATAAGCCCCCCCACCCGCAGACCTCCACAACCACCGGCCAAGGGTTGTGGGGATGAGGCCCTTGTCCTCATCAACATGGGGACAAGGTGTTTTGGGGGGCTACCCTAAAGCACCCTCCCAATGTTGAGGGCATGTGGCCTGGTACAGTTCAGGAGGGGGGGCGCTCTCTCATCCCCCCTCTTTTCCTGCGGCCTGCCAGGTTGCGTGCTCGGATAAGGGTCTGGTATGGATTTTTAGGGGGATCCCACACCAATTTTTTTAAATTTTGGCGCGGGGTTCCCCTTAAAATCCATACCAGACCTGGAGGGTCTGGTATAGATTTTGAGGGGGGCCCCACGCCATTTTTTAAAATTTTGGCTGGGGTTCCCCTTAATATCCATACCAGACCTGAAGGGCCTGGTATGGAATTTAGGGGGACCCCCCACGTCATTTTTTTTTAAAATTTTGGTTCGGGGTTCCCCTGTGGGGAATTCCCATGCTGTTTTTATCAATGAACTTTTATGTGTATTGTCGGACCGGCAACTCATTAATAGCCGCGAGTAGTTTAAATGACTTTTTTTCCTTTGAAATGTCATTTTGCTGTCAGACTGTTCTACACACGGGAAACATGCGCTCCTTTACAGGCATACTATAGACACCCCCCAGGTATGAAATTTAAAGGGATATTACACTTTTATTGTTTCACTTTAAGCATTATTAAAATCACTGCTCCCGAAAAAACGGCCGTTTTTAAAAAAAATGTTTTGCATTCATACATGTCCCCTGGGACAGGACCCAGGTCCCCAAACACTTTTTATGACAATATAAAAGCACTTTTGATTATTCAGGTTCGTGTCCCATAGACTTTAACGGTGTTCGCGTGTTCGAACAAATTTTTTGCCTGTTCGCAAGTTCTGGTGAGAACCGAACGGGGGGGTGTTTGGCTCATCCCTAGTGGGAGCCAGTGAAGCACGAAGCTGAAAGCACAGAGGTGCTGAACGTCAGGTCTGGGGAAGACAGACCAAGGCCTAAGGCGTAAGGCCTGAGCAGGAGTGCTGCGTTTTTAGCCAGGAATGCTGAATGCTGGTTGTTCTGAAGCAGGACTGTAATGCTGAATACCCCTGCGAGGGAATCTGATGTTTATTATTGAAATTTGTTTCTTTTGAATAAAAATAGGCTGCCATGCCCTTGAAAATGCAGTCGGGACTGACACGATTTCTTCAACACAGATGCACCACTAGAGCTTAATCACCCCGGATTGTCACAGTTGGTGGAGAAATTGGCGTTGGGGCGCAGATGAAGCTGGTCCAGGTCCTCCCATGCCGAAAACTGTAAGTGTCAGAGACTGTGTGTATTGTTGTTGCTGTGTGAAGCAAACTGATGGGTGCTGTGTCTCAGCTGTAAGGAGACAGGAAGTTCAATGCCTGTGATTCCAAGTCTGCAGACTGGGGTGAGAAAGACTGGCTTTGTGACTGTGCACACGGGAGTGGAAGTGACCCCAAATGGGAGATCCCCTGTTTGTGCTAAAAAGGACGGTGCCCATGCGTCCCCCTATGGACGGGCCACCACTGTCTACATGGAGTTTGCATGTTCTTCCCGTGCTTATGCGGGTTTCCTCAGGGTACTTCAGTTTCCTTCCAACTGTCTGCCCCATCAACATTTAGCTATTAACAAAACGCAGTCTGCAATGATACTGTATCTGTGCATTGTGTGAAATACCAAGCAAAGCCATCTCTTGTGTAATCTTGAAAGATGCATTAACAATGATGCCAGTGTCCTTCTGGAGAACAAAGTAGATAAAGGCATTGTGTGAGGGAGTACTGTGTGAGATAATAAATAGCTGGAAATGTTCCACTAACTTATTATTGAGCATACTGCACTTATTTTGAAAAGATTTAGCTGATGACTAGGTCCATTGTAAGCCTCTGAGTCTTTAACTTATAAACTTATACATACCTCCCAACTTTTTGAGATAGAAGCGAGGGACACCTATTAGCAAAAGTATGTAGGCATAGGACACACGCCCTGCCACGCCCCCTTAAAGGAGAATTATGCAAAAAAAAAAGTTAGTTAAACCCAAAGATGCTTTTTTACCACTATTATTACTTTATGCTTGCTATTGGCATTTACAAATGCAGCATTTTGGAAATTGGATGAAAGGTTTAGCACTGGGAAACACTTTTTGAATGCTAAATAGTTCATTTTATATACAACTACAGTCAGGTCCGTAAATATTGGGACATCGACACAATTCTAATCTTTATGGCTCTATACACCACCACAATGGATTTGAAATGAAACGAACAAGATGCGCTTTAACTGCAGACTTTCAGCTTTAATTTGAGGGTATTTACATCCAAATCAGGTGAACGGTGTAGGAATTACAACAGTTTGTATATGTGCCTCCCACTTTTTAAGGGACCAAAAGTAATGGGACAAAAGTAATGGACAGATGCTCAGCTGTTCCATGGCCAGGTGTGTGTTATTCCCTCACTATCCCATTTACAAGGAGCAGATAAAAGGTCCAGAGTTCATTTCAAGTGTGCCATTTGCATCTTGCTGTCAACTCTCAATATGAGATCCAAAGAGCTGTCACTATCAGTGAAGCAAGCCATCATTAGGCTGAAAAAACAAAACAAACCCATCAGAGATATAGGAAAAACATTAGGTGTGGCCAAATCAACTGTTTGGAACATCCTTAAAAAGAAAGAACGCATCGGTGAGCTCAGCAACACCAAAAGACCCGGAGGACCACAGAAAACAACAGTGGTGGATGACCGAAGAATTATTTCCCTGGTGAAGAAAACGCCCTTCACAAGAGTTGGCCAGATCAAGAACACTCTCCAGGAGTTAGGTGTAGGTGTGTCAAAGTCAACAATCAAGAGAAAACTTCACCAGAGTGAATACAGAGGGTTCACCACAAGATGTAAACCATTGGTGAGCCTCAAAAACAGGAAGGCCAGATTAGACTTTGCCAAACAACATCTAAAAAAGCCTTCACAGTTCTGGAACAACATCCTATGGACAGATGAGACCAAGATCAACTTGTACCAGAGTGATGAGAAGAGTATGGAGAAGGAAAGGAACTGCTCATGATCCAAAGCATACCAACTCATCAGTGAAGCATGGTGGTGGTAGTGTCATGGCGTGGGCATGTATGGCTGCCAATGGAACTGGTTCTCTTCTATTTATTGATGATGTGACTGCTGACAAAAGCAGCAGGATGAACTCTGAAGTGTTTTGGGCAATATTATCTGCTCATATTCAGCAAAATGCTTCAGAACTCATTGGACGGCGCTTCACAGTGCAGATGGACAATGACCCGAAGCATACTGCGAAAGCAACCAAAGACTTTAAGGGAAAGAAGTGGAATGTTATGCAATGGCCAAGTCAATCACCTGACCTGAATCTGATTGAGCATGAATTTCACTTGCTGAAGACAAAACTGAAGGGAAAATGCCCCAAGAACAAGCAGGAACTGAAAACAGTTGCAGTAGAGGCCTGGCAGAGCATCACCAGGGATGAAACCCAGCGTCTGGTGATGTCTATGCATTTCAGACTTCAGACTGTAATTGACTGCAAAGGATTTGCAACCAAGTATTAAAAAGTGAAAGTTTGATGGATGATTGTTAATCTGTTCCATTACTTTTGGTCCCTTAAAAAGTGGGAGGCACATATACAAACTGTTGTAATTCCTACACCGTTCACCTGATTTGGATGTAAATACCCTCAAATTAAAGCTGAAAGCCTGCAGTTAAAGCACATCTTGTTCGTTTAATTTCAAATCCATTGTGGTGGTATATAGAGCCAAAAAGATTATAATTGTGTCGATGTCCCAATATTTATGGACCAGACTGTATATAGATCAGACTAGAATGAGGGACAAATGAGGAGGAATGAGGGACAGGGGGACGTTGTTCCAAATCAGGGACAGTCCCTCGAAATCAGTATCTAATAAAAAGTGTGTACAGTTTCTACTACACTTCTAGTGGTGTACACAATACAGTGCAGCTATAGTACAGTTGCTAATACAGTGCAGGCAGTGTACACAGTATCTAATACAGTGTGTACAGTTTCTACTACACTTCTGGTGGTGTACACAGTATCCAATACAGTGTAGTATGGTGTTGTAAAACAAAATATATATCTTGTCCGGAAGGCCACCAAGGAGAGGCAGACGCTCACAGGCCACTAAAATAGGGCAAGCAGCCTCTTTGTCTACAGTCAACGGTGGTGGTCATGGACATGGTGCATCCTCTGCAGGTGGCTGTGGGGGCATGCTTGTCCTTTTTTTCTGCTGCTGACCGAGTTATTGAGCCACAACATGCAGAAGTGTTGGTGGAGTGGATAAGCCGTCCTCATCCTCTGTCACCTAGGCTCAGAGTAGTTTGCCTTCCAACGCAGCTGCCAAAGCGGCCTATTCCACCAGCTCCTTGTCCACAGTCACTCCTTCTGTAGCCCCACCATCATGCATGGAGGAGTCCCCAGAATTATTCGACCACAGTGTCGGGTACATGCTGCTGTAGGATGCGCAGTGATCTGAAGGCCCCGATGTTGGTTCCCAGGTTGAGGAAGGGAGTAACATGAGCCTAGAGAGAAAGGGTGCCCAAGAAGGACAAGAAACTGGCAGTCATGTTCCTCCAGCTGCAGCATACTGCCAAGTTTGACAAGGAGGGAGGGGATGATGAGGTCACTGACTGTACTTGGGTGCCTGAAAGAAGAGAGGAGGAGGAGGCACAACTTCAACGAGGCAGGATGTCCTCTAGGGGGCAGCTTAAGGGCAGCCACCCTACTGCATCACACCGCAGAGCTCCGCAGGTGCAGGGCGCTGCTGACTCCCCTGCTGACTTTTTAAAGTTCCTTGGGCCCATTTCGACACATGTGCAGCAGATCGCACCGTTGCTGTCTGCAACTTATGTCTGAAGCGGATCATGCATGGCCAGAACAGCAGTCGCTTGGGCACCACATGCTTGACCAGACATATGACGACCTGCCATGCAGTCCGTTGGCAACAGCACTTGAAAGACCCACCTCAAAGAAAAAGGCGGATTTCTCCTTGCTCCTTATCTGGGATCTCAAATCCTACTATACCTCCAGTCCTCTCCAAATCCTGCACTGAGAGGAATGAAGGTATAGCAATAGGTGTTCCAAGTACTTGCAGCCAATCTGCTAGCAGTACGCCATCTCTTTTCACAGAAGGCCATTCCGGCTCTCTACCGGCATGTGGAAGGCAATGTTTTGGACTCGTTGGACAGGGCGGTCAGCACTAAGGTGCATATTACCGCTGACTCATGGTCCAGCAGGCATGGCATTTCCTTTCCTTCACGGTGCACTGGGTAACTTTGCTGGCAGCTGGAAAGGATGCAGGACAGGGTTCAATGTTGTTGAAATTTGTTCCGCCACCACGCCTCCAAAATGCTAGTGGTGATTCTGCCACAGCTCTCTCCTCCACCCCCTCTTCTTCTTCTTCCTCTATGGCCTCTTCTGCAGATTTGTCCTCTGAACCAGCAGTGCTCCGTATCATTCAAGGGCCTATGCAAGCAGTCAGGCTAAAAGATGTCATGTGGTGTGTAATATTGGGGGTTATTCAGCTTCAGTGTAGAGCTTACCAGTGAGCTGAGTCTACGCCAGATATGAAGTTTAAGGGCTTTTTTGGCCCATGTTTATTGAAGTAAAAAAAAAAGAAAAAAAAGAACAGTCCATCCAGGATTCCCACGCAGGGGTTTCAACTTCAAAGCAATAATGAAATAACTAATGGAAAATACCGAGCCACCTGGCTCTCTGGTCAGCACTTGACCCTGTAACTGTGTCACTGTTTGTTACCCACTCTGTACCTCTGGTGACACTCTCTCTTACAGCTTCCTGGCTGCTTCAGCCCACCAGCTTGGGCCCTCCGTCTGCTCTGTCAGACTGTCCTGTGCCAACAGGCACATGCCTGGACTCCTTGGGAGGGTGGAGCCCAGAACCCTGGTCCTGGCTCTGCTATAAGCCCAGGACCCACCTGCACAATCAACAAGCCGGACTCCTGTCTGTTCCCAAAACCCGGTTCCAGGATTGGAAATTCCATCCCACCCAGATCGCTATGAAATTTCCATGCTCCAGGTCCCCAACTGAATTGTACCAACCACAGAGGAAACTGATAAAAAAGTTTCCTCCAAATTAAATAATCCTCCTGGAGGCTCTCAACCTGCCTATTTGAGAACCCTGGGTGACAATCACTAGGACAGTGATCCGTACTGTCACATATCCCCCCCTTTGTTTCGAACCAGAGGGAGAAACACAAAAATGTATTTTGGCACCTCTGTGCCAGCTATCATTTAGACAAGTCCAATCCTGGCTGATCATACTTTTCCTAAAGGGGAACTCTACCCAATGCCTCCTTTGCTGTCTCCCTCTAAGCCTCACTGCCACTCTGCTACAGGCTCTAATGAGTCCTTCCCAACTTTTTTTCCGGGTCCTTTCTCTCCTGAAATTTTAACGGGGTCCCCATGGCCTTTCGATCAACCCTTCTACCTCCACACTTCAAGTTCCCAGGTTTCCCAAAACTTCTATGAGCATTACTGTCCTGAGACTGTAGGGGGCCTATTTCTATGGTGTTTATAATGGGACCCCTCCTCTTATTTCTGGTACCTGACTCAGCAGTAGGGATGAGCCGAACACCCAACCAAACCCCACCCCCCACCCCCCGATCGGTTCGCACCAGAACATGGGAACAGGCAAAAAATTTGTTTGAACACTCAAACACTGTTAAAGTCTATGGGACACAAACATGAAAAATCAAAAGTGCTCATTTTAAAGGCTTATATGCATGGTATTGTCTTAAAAAGTGTTTTGGGACCCAGGTCCTGCCCCAGGGGATATGTATCAATGCAAAAAGAAGTTTTAAAAACATCCGTTTTTTCAGAAGCAGTGATTTTAATAATGCTTAAAGTGAACCAATAAAAGTGTAATATTCCTCTAAATTTCATACCTGGGGGGTGTCTATAGTATGCATGTAAAGGGGCGCATGTGTTTAGAACAGTCTGACAGCAAAATTACATTTCTAAAGGGAAAAAAAATTCATTTAAAAGTGCTAGAGCTAGTGCCGGCTATAATGAATTGGGAAAAAAAAGTAAATTTAAAAGTGCTAGAGCTAGTTCCGGCTATAATGAATTGTTGGGGAAAAAAGTCATTTAAAAGTGCTAGAGCTAGTGCCGTCGGTCCGGCAATACACATAAAAGTTCATTGATAAAAATGGCATGGAATTTCCCCACACGGGAACACCGAACAAAAATGTATGGGGGTCCCCCTAAATTCCATACCAGGCCCTTCAGGTCTGGTATGGATATTAAGGGGAACCCCGTGCCAAAATTAAAATGGCGTGGGGGTCCCTCTCAAAATCCATACCAGACTCTTCAGGTCTAGTATGGATTTTAAGGAGAACCCCACGCCAAAATGTAAAAAAAAAAAAAAAATGGCGTGGGGTCCCCCCAAAAAGCAATACCAGACCCTTATACGAGCACGCAACCTGGCAGGCTGCAGGAAAAGAGGGGGGACGAGAGAGCGCCCCCCCCTCTTGAACCGTACCAAGCCACATGCCCTGGGGGTAGCCCCCCAAAGCACCTTGTCCCCATGTTGATGGGGAGAAGGGCCTCATTCCCACAACCCTTTCCCTGTGGTTGTGGGGGTCTGCGGGCGGGGGGCTTATCGGAATCCGGAAGCCCCCTTTAACAAGGGGACCCCAGATCCCGCCCCCCCCGTGTGAATTGGTAATGGGGTACAAATGTACACCATTTCACAAAAAAGTGTCAAAAAGGTTAAAAAACACAAGAGACGGTTTTTGACAAGTCCTTTATTAATTTCTTCTTCTTTCCGCTTCTTCCATCTTCTTATCTTCCTTCTGTGTTCTTCTTCCTCTTCCTTCTTCCTTAAGAACTAGTACCTGCTCGGCTGCAGTGCTAATCCTTGCAGTTGCTGCTGCCTGGGGGTTCCCCGTCATCTAATTTTTTCTCTCTGGTCACTCTCATCTCTTCTCCAGCCTCAAGGTTCCCCTCCAGAGTCCTCAACGGTCCTCACATCACAGACACATCACAGACCCGGGAGGCCCCGCTCCAGGGAGAAGGTGATGCAGCTGCGCAGAGGTGGGTAGGCGAAGCAATAGGCTCCGCCTCCACCAGTTACCCTACCCTATGTAGACCCGGTCTGTCTGGCCAGTAATCGGCCGTCATGGGCCGGCACTCCAGCAGGCCGGCCGTGGCGCCGGTGGCTAAATTAGTGTGGGAGGCGGCCGCGGGGGGACGGGTGGGACTTTTTTTAGCGGGGGGTGGCTTTTTTGCCCCCCCCGCATGGCGCCCATGGCACATACCATGGCTGCCATACCTTGGATATGCCACTGATCTCTTTTAGTACTTTTGTTATGAACCAGACCCTTGGTTTCAGACCCAAGTCCTTCCTGGGGACTTTCATGACACTGGGAATGCAGAGAGACTCACTTACTGAGACTTCAGAAGTTACAAGGTTCAACGGAATCTTCTCCCAGCTGGAGACAACCACAGCCTGGTGCTCTACCAGAGCGCTGCCAGGTGCTGGACTCATACCCAACTTCTCAAGCTCAGCATCAATGAAATGCTCCAGATCATTACCTGTGGCAACGTCACTTTGACACTCCACGTCAACATAATTTGTGTGGGTCACAGACAAAGTCTCTGCTGTGCGCTCGCCCTTAACTGGTCCTTCTTTCTCTCGAGAGTTAACCACTGCATCATCGAGCAAACCTTAAGCTACAGGCTACAGGCTGCTCTGCAGTCCCTCCTGCTGGCACAGCAGAAACAGTGTCCACCTGATGTTTGATTTTTGTGCATAAAAGCATTATCTATCAGGGAGATTAGATTTTTACACCAACTATTCTAATCCGTTCAATAAGAGATACAGAAGAAAAACAGCAATGGATAGCGGCGCAGGTCAAAGTATGGAGAGAAGCAATGCAAGTTCATAACAAAAGTCCTTTGAGCAAATACAGCTCTATGTGAAGATGTGCAGTCTGTATGGTAGGGCAGCCTTGTAGGGGGAGTTGAAGCCACTCCAAATATGTAAAAGAGAAAACAAAGCAACAGGGACCTCTTAGTAAGACTGTTTGAATTTAATAACAAATTGCATTAAAACACTCACATGTAAAAAAACTGTTGTTAAGCGCAGGGGAGACCAGTGAAACCACGATTGATCTCTGCAGTCTGGATGGAAATAGGCTCTGTTTCTCTATGCTGCCAGCGTCCTGATCCACAGGAGACCCCGGCATTCGGGCAGGATCCACAGCGAGGCTTGGAGCGCGGCTGGACGGTCACAAAGAGGGCTGGAGTGCAGAGTTCAGTGTAGTGGCCGTACTGCTGAAAAGCGACGCATTTCTGAGCATGTGCGAAAAGCAGGCTCCTTTCTCAAGCTATGGTTAATGGGCTGTGTGTGGTCTATTTATGTGCCGACATAGCACTGCCACCTAGTGGGAAAGTTCGATATCACTGGCTGTGTAGACACAGGAGCAATATATTCATAGTGACGAATCATTATGATAATGGGAAAAAAGGATAAAGTGTACATACATTTATATACTTCACTATAAGCTTTTTACAAGTAATGACATCATGTTGATAATGGATATAATGACACAAAAGCAGAAAACATAATAAGTTAATAATGAGGACATGTATTAAGAAATTTGTATTAAAATAAATATATAACAACCATACATTTAAAATATCCATTGATAAGATTCAGACATCAGTTAATCAATAAATTAGAATACTATATAATAGGAACCTAGCTATCAAATACAGAGGTTATGTTGTGCACTAGGTAAAAAAAAAAAAAAAATATATATATATATATATATATATATATATATATATATATATATATATATATATATATATATATATATATATATATATATATATATATATATATATATATATATATATATATATATATATATATATATATATATATACACATACATACACATATACACACACACACACTGAACTAAATCTTATTAATAAAAAAAGGGGGAGGGGTTTGATTTTTTATTGTTAGTTTAATATTATATATTTGATGGGATAGCATTATTTTTTTATTATATGTATTTTGATTTACACTAGGAATAATAAATTATAAATATAATACAAGCTGTTAGGAAAGGTGTAATCAGATTAATAAGATTAAAATTCATTAAAAAATATTAGAATTCAATAATGTTAAAGTGATAGATAATATATCAAAGTACTATAAATAGGTTCACATAGATTGATTGATTGTTTATTATCAAGGTAGTATTTAGAAAGTGGCAAGGGGGAGAAAGAATATGGGAGAATAAGGGAAGGGGGAGGGCGGGGGGGGGGGGGGAGAAAAGGGAGGGGAGGGATATTAGGAAGGGGGGGGGAGAGAGAAAAGGATAAGGGGAGTAAAAAAAAGTGGGGGGGGTGAGGAAGAAAGGGGGGGGGAGAGGGAGGGGTAGGTCTGATTACTTACAAACTGCCGAAAAGGACCACCAACCCAAAGATCTTTAGACAAGACTATATTGCTTTTAAAGGATCAACATGTAACATCACCTAGAGCAAAAGAGGAAAATTGGAAAATGTTCAATAACATGAAATAAACATTTTACAAAATTGTGGAAATTTTCAACTCCTCATTGATTCCACCAAGATTTAAAGTATCTAAGGAATAAATCTAGTAGGTCTCGCGTTCACACAATTTGTGGAATCTTTCTGTCACAGAAAGATTTTTTGGCATTTGCTCTAGAATCCAAACTTCCAAACCTTCTGTGGATTTATTGTGATGTTCTGCAAAATGGCGTGGAACACTGTGTTTGTCCTTGTAAATCAAAACACATATAATAAAACAAAATAACGCTATCCCATAAAATATATAGTATTAAACTAACAATAAAAAATCAAATCCCCACCTTTTTTATTTATAGGATTTTAGTTCAGCTACATTTTATATATATATAGATATATAGATATATATATATATATATATATATATATATATATATATATATATATATATATATATATATATATATATATATATATATATATATATATATATATATATATATATATATATATAAAACCTAGTGCACAACATAGCCTCTGTATTTAATAGCTAGGTTCCTATTATATTAGTATTCTAATTTATTGATTAACTGATATCTGAATCTTATCAATGGATATTTTAAATGTATGGTTGTTATATATTTATTTTAATACAGGTTTCTTAATACATGTCCTCATTATTAAATTATGTTTTCTGCTTTTGTATCATTATATCCATTATCAACATGATGTCATTACTTGTAAAAAGCTTATAGTGAAGTATATAAATGTATGTACACTTTATCCTTTTTTTTCCCATTATCATAATGATTCGTCACTATGAATATATTGCTCCTGTGTCTACACAGCCAGTGATATTGAACTTTACCATTAGGTGGCAGTGCTATGTCGGCACATAAATAGACCACATACAGCCCACTAAGCATAGCTTGAGAAAAGAGCGCGCTTTTTGCGCATGTTCAGAAACGTGTCGCTTTTCGGCAGTACAGCCACTACACTGAACTCTGCACTCCAGCCCTCTTTGTGACCGTCCAGCTGTGCTCCAAGCCTCGCTCTGGATCCTGCCCGAATCCCGAAAGTCTCCTGTGGATCAGGACGCCGGCAGCATAGAGAAACAGAGCCTATTTCCATCCAGACTGCAGAGATCGTTTGTGGTTTCACTGGTCTCCCCTGCGCTTGACAACAGTTTTTTTACATGTGAGTGTTTTAATGCAATTTGTTATTAAATTCAAACAGCCTTACTAAGAGGCGCCTGTTGCTTTGTTTTCTCTTTTGTTATCCCAATCCGTTATATGTGTGCTCCATTAACTGGTACTCCTCAGCACCGATCCACCCACCCAAGAAGACACATAAGAACAGACGAGCTTAGTTGAAGACTCATTGCACAAGTCATTACTTTGGTAATACATGTTCTAACATGACAGGTTGCAAAACACCACCTTGCTTGGGTGGTGCTTCATAAACCTCATACACCTTTGCATTATCCACAGATAAGCATTTTTAGTTTTTGCAGGCTGTCCTAGCCCACTGCCAACTTGGGACTGGCAGACATTAGATCACATCACATTTAGTCATCAACACAGGTACAGCTTGGACTTTAACCCCTGCCTCCCCACTGTACAGGGTAAAGTCACTCTCAAGCACGTTCAGTGGCCCCACTATCTGGGGTCACTCTCACATAGTCATTGACAGTCTCATAACCAGTCCTTTTCAACATAAACTTAGCGGTTCCAGCCATCATTTCATTAAAGAAATTTATTTGAGTGCATTGTCTCACAAACCAGTCCTCTGCTGCACTTTTACTGGCCCACTCTCTTCCCGGAGCCCACAGGAGGAAATTACAGCAGGCATCTCCAACTGTTTAGCACCCCCTGCCGACACAACAGGAAACTCCTTCTTGTTGCTAGGGGTGACTGCAAACATATTTGCATGGGAATCTGGGCCCGCAGATAAAGACTTTTGCTCAGCAATATTATCTCCAGCTGAATTCCAGAACCTAGGGCAAGAAAACATGCCTTACCCAGGCTGGCCACATTCCAGCCATGGTACTGGACGACTTTTTCCCAGAGCGCTTCTTTCTTGGTGATTACCAGCTGGCCGGAACCCAGAAGCCTCTTTGTGGGGACGCTTAGCCAAATCTCCACTGCAGCTCCTCCTTTTAGGCACAACTTTCACTCTCATCGCCATGGGAGACCGCACTCTGATTCTCCCAAACTTGATGCATTGTGGCTTTCAACTTGCTACGACTCTCTGCAGGCAATACTTTTCTCACATGGTCTGCAGACTTGACATCACCACCATTGCTACGGGCATCCCTTCTTGATCCATGTTACAAGGGTAAGTTTGCAGAACTCATCCTGCCTTTGCAGAGGGAGCAGAGGATGAAACATCTTCAGGCAGCCTTCAAGAAAGGTTTGTGCAATGGATTTCCAGACCCTGGGAGGTTATAGTTTCCTGGTGCTGCACAACGTGTTGCTGAGGCTTCGTTCATTCAGAGGAAGAGCGGTAGAGAAGGTGGCCAGCTGACCGATGCCTTTAAACAATTTTTCAGTCCTCAGCGCCAAGGTCTGATCAGTTCAAGCAACCAATCGCCAGCATCTGCATTACATGGTGCATGTAATCTAGGGGCAAGAGCAGACTTGGAGACCTTTCCAACAGAGCATGCACTGGGTTGCTGGGTCTTGAGGATGGACCACTGGCCAGAACTTGCTCAATATGCAATTGAGCTACTGGCCTGTACTGCATCCAGCGTGCTTTCTGAATGCACATTCAGTGCTGCTGGAGGGTTTGTAACAGATCAAAGCATGCGCCTGTCCACAGACTCCATTGATAGGCTCACATTCATAAAAATGAATCAGTCTTGGATCAGCAGCTATCAAGCACCTGATGCTGATGTAAATTATTGAATTTGCTATAGATGTGGGATCCCTTGAAGACTGCCTATGCTGACCATCCCATTCCTCCTCAATCTTGATGATTTTAGCTTCCAATAATATTTTTTGGTTTAGGGCACCACCACCCTCACCCAAGGCCCAATTTTTCTGCCCCTGTATAACAGGGGCATGTAATTACAATTCTTGATATAGTATTTCACAACAGGGCCCCTTCCTGCGCACACCAAGAGTAACTGTGAGGGCTTACAGTGTTCTGGGACCACCAACACCTAAGACCCAATTTTCTGCAGTATATAGGTCAGGCCGTATAGTGTATATACTGCTGTTTAAAGTACAGTGCCTTGCAAAAGTATTCACCCCCTTGGCATTTTTCATGTTTTGTTGCCTCACAACCTGGAATTAACATGGATTGTTTGAGGATTTGCATCATTTAATTTACAGAACATGCCCACAACTTTGAAGATTTTTTTTATTGTGAAGCAGACAACAAATAGGACAAAATAACAGAAAAAGTCAATGTGCATAACTATTCTCCCCCCTAAAGTCAATACTTTGTAGAGCCACCTTTTTGCGGTTATCTCAGCTCCAAGTTGCTTTGGATAAGTCTCTATGAGCTTGCCACATCTTACCACTGGGATTGTTGCCCATTCCTCCTGCAAAACTGCTCCAGCTCCTTCAAGTTGGATGATTTGCGTTTGTGAACAGCAATCTTTAAGTCTGACCACAGGTTTTCTTTTGGACTGAGGTCTGGGCTTTGACTAGGCCATTCAAACACATTTTCATGTTTCCCCTTAAACCACTCAAATGTTGCTTTAGCAGTGTGTTTGGGGTCATTTTCCAGCTGGAAGGTGAACCTCCATCCTAACCTCAAATCACACACAGAGTGGTACAGGTTTTGCTCGAGAATATCCCTGTATTTAGCACCATCCACCTTTCCCTCAACTCTGACCAGTTTCCCAGTCCCGACTGCTGAAAAAATGGTGGTGTTCTTTGGGTGATGTCATGTGTTGGGTTTGCGCCAGGCATAGCGTTTTCTTTGATGGGCAAAAAGTAAAATGTTAGTCTCATCAGACCAGAGCACCTTCCTCCATACATGCGTGCCATTTTGTTTTTTGCTGAAAGTAATGGCTTTCTTCTGGCCACTCTGCCATAAAGCCCAACTCTATGGAGCGTACGGCTTATTGTCGTCCTATGTACAGATACTCCAGTCTCTGCTGTGGAACTCTGCAGCTCCTACAGGGTTACCTTGGGTCTCCGTGCTGCCTCTCTGATTAATGCCCTCCTTGCCCGGTCCGTGAGTTTTGGTTTGCGGCCGTCTCTTGGCAGGTTTGCTGTTGTGCCATGTTCTTACCATTTGGTTATGATAGATTTGATGGTGCTCCTAGGAATCATCAAAGTTTTGGATATTTTTTTTATAACCTAACCCTGACTTGTACTTCTCCACAACATTGTCCTTTACTTGTTTGGAGAGTTCCTTGGTCTTCATGGCAGTGTTTGGATAGTGGTGCCTCTTGCTTAGGTGTTGCAGCCTCTGGGGACTTTCAGAAAGGTGTGTATATGTAATGACAGATCATGTGACACTTATATTGCACACAAGTGGACATCATTTCACTAATTATATGACTTCTGAAGGTAATTGGTTGCACCAGAGCTTTTTATGGGCTTCATAACAAAGGGGGTGAATACATACGCACATGCCAATTATCAGTAGTTTTATGTATATAATTTTTCTAATTTTACTTCACCAACTTAGACTATTATGTTCTGATCAATCACATATAATCCACATTAAAAAAACATTGAACTAAAGGCTGTAACAAAATACGTAAAAAGCCAAGGGGGTGAATACTTTTGCAAGGCACTGTATATAGTAGTATACAAACTACTCGGCTAATTACCACTGTAAAGGACTAGCATCAAATGTAGGGACACCGCTACTCACTGGTTCTTCTTTTTAAGGGCTTTGTTTGCCCATTTTTATTAAAAGAACAAAAACAAAAGGTTCACAAAGACATCAGTATCCCATGCAGGGGGTTCCACCATCTCTGTATCTTAAAGACTCCAAATGCTTCAGCCTCCTGGCTTACGCTATTGCCACACGGCTGCTTCAGGCCTGTAGTCTAGGCCTTAGGTCTGCTCCTTAGAACAAAAGAGTTTCGTAGAGTTAAGCTCTCTCCTAGCTTACTCCTGATCAGCGCCTTGCTGCTCTGTCACCAAGTACATCTGCCTCCTGCAGACATGCATGCTCTGGCTGCACCCATGACTCCTGCAGAGGAATAGGAGTCCACCTGACTCCCATGCACAGACTTCCTGTGGGATGGGGTGGGGCCCTGAGCCATAGCCAGGTGACAACTAAATAGCCCAGCACACAGCTGTGCAATCAGCGTGCCTTTCTCTCCAAAATCTGATGTAAACCAGCAATATTCCAGGTAGCACAGGGTCCCAATGCCACACCGCCTATAACAAACAACACAAAGCTTTGAAAAAAATAATAGAAAAGCACTGGCATCTGTTACAAATCGACCCTATTCTGAATTTACATATATCCAACACTCCGACTATCACATATCGAAGAACTCGTTCCCTGAAAGATCAACTAGTCAGAAGTGAATATGTAGGTAAGTTCAGGTCTGATCCATGTAAAAGACTGGGGGGTGCTCATTCTGTAGGTACACGAATACACAACCTAATACAATTTTACCCAATGGAAAACTTCACAAATCTAAACATTATGCGAACTGTAAAACCGCAGGGGTCATTTATTTGTTAACATGCCAGTGCAAATGTTTCTATGTGGGAAAAACAAAGCTTGAGAAGGGCTGCTAGGCACGTGACCAGTATGGCTTGCGCTAATCCCGATCTCCCTCTGGGACGACACATGACAGACTGTCACCAAAGCAGATCTCCCCGTGTCCTTTTTAGCATCTTAGATCAGGTGCATCCCGACAACAGAGGCGGGGATTGAAACAAGTTTTTACTCCAATGTGCAGTACGTTGGATTGCTGAGTTAAATACCACTTTCCACCCCAGGCCTCAATACTCACTTGAGTTATCGCCCATTTTTAGAGGTCTTTGCTTCAGGGTGCTGCGAAAAGGAATAGATTCACCTCGTGAATCTGCTCCTTTACATCCCCAATGCCTATTTTGCTTTCTACCTATACTTGCTATTGTATGTTTTGTCATAAGCATGTTGTGTAATGATTATAATATCATGTATTAAATGTTCAATTATATGTCTATCTTTGATATTTTCATGGCAGCAAACATTTGATGCTGTCATGTTCTTGTTACATTGCTGTCTGCCAATTTGACTACCACATGTAAGTTTTACGTGGATGCATCTCAACGCCATTCACATGCACATTTAAAATTATCATTACAAATTACATTTTGACTTGTTTGTTTTTTTATTTATTTTTTCATCATATCGGATGGTTCTGCCTTTGGTCACATTTATCCACCTTGAGGTCAGGGTTGCTTCCCCCTGCCCTCTACTCCCCTTACTCCCTGGCTCTTTTGATCCCCTCTCGGCGCACAGGGGCCCTTCCTCTATGAGATTGGTCCATGTCTTGTGGGGCATCATTGTAGGTTTTGGCTTGGTCGCAGCTTTGACTGGGGCCGTCTTGTCCCTTCATGTTTGCCACTGCTTTTTGCGCCAGTGTCGGGCGTTTGGGGGTGTGCGATGCAGATCCCGCTCTGCGGTTCCCCATCTTTTTGTCCTCAGCAGCCTTCTGCATTTGTGGGTATACTGCATGCTGCTATATCTGTGCTGGTGCTATCAGTTGACCCCAGGTATAGACTGGCCATCGGGACTACCGGGAGTTTCCCGGTGGGCCGATGGCTCAGTGGGCCAGTTTCAGCAGCCTCCTATTGCCTCGGAGGTCCGTGGCAATCTACCCGTCAATCACCGACAGCTGGCACCTGACAGGTAGATCGAGATTTAGCCAGCACGCAGAGAAGCGCAGGAAGCGTCTGTCTGTAGTAAGTTCTCTCTCATGTCACGCAGCGCTGCTCGCTCCCCGGCGGCCCCTCCTCTCTTCTCGTCTATCCCAGATGATGTCACAAGCCAATGGGGATAGACGAGAAGAGACTGGGGCCGCCGGGGAGCGAGCAGACCTGCGTGACATGAGAGAGAACTTACTACAGACAGACGATTCCTGTGCTACTCTGCATGCTGGCCAGGCTAGTAAACAATCCCATAATGTGCCATGTGCCCTGATGATGTGCCCCATAATGTGCCCCCTGATGTGCCATGTGCCCTCATGTGCTATGTGCCCCGTGCCCTGATGCGCCATGTGCCCTCATGTGCTATGTGCCCCGATGTGCCCCATGCCCTGATGTGCCATGTGGCCTGATGTGCCCCATGCCCTGATGTTTTATGTGCCCTGTTGTGCCCCATGCCCTGATGTGCTATGTGCTCTGATGTGCTATGTGCCCCATGCCCTGATGTGCTATGTGCCACGTGCCCTGATGTGCCATGATATGCTATGTGCCCTGATGTGCCCCGATGTGCTATGTACCCTGATGTGCCCCAATGTGCCCTGATGTGCTATGTGCCCTGATGCCCTGTACCCTGATGTGCTGTGTCCTGATGTGCTATACCCTGATGTTCTGTACACTGTACCCTGTATGCTGATGTGCTGGGCTCTGTACCCTAATGTGCTGTGTCCTGATGTGCTGTGCCCTGTACCCTAATGTGCTGTGCCCTGTACCCTGATGTGCTGTTCCCTGTACCCTGATGTGCTGTTCCCTGTACCCTGATGTGCTGTGCCCTGTACCCTGATGTGCTGGGCTCTGTACTGTGCCCTGATGTTCACTGTACTCTGATGTGTTGAGCCCTGGGCCGGTCTGGATTAAGTCCAGGGCCACATTTTTGTCCCAGTCCAGCCCTGGACATCTATTATGATGAACTCTATGTTGCTATACCGACTCTTTAGTTTGTATGCCAGTACCTACATTCTCTGCTTTCAGGCAGTTTTCCTTTTTTTTTTAACATATGTTAAATCTTCTACCTGCTGTGGGTTCATATACATTTTTCATGTTGTTCCATCACTAGGAACTCTTCATGTTTTTTCAATAATATTTTCAATTTTCCTAAGGTTACACATTGAGTATATTATGCACTCATTGACTCACTGCACTCTATATTTTATACTTTACTCCTTTGATGCAAATCTATGGTACACTTATTTCTTAGCGCTACATCTTCTTTGTTTTATGTTTTTATGCAATTAGTCTTAGTCCTCATGCACACGGACGTTTTTACAGCTGCTATTTTTGCAGCTTAAAAAGGCCTGTCTATGTTAGTCTATGGCTTCATGCCCACCTAGACGTTTTTGAGCTGCAAGTGGCATAGGCGTTTTTAAGCTGTAAAAAAAACCCAGGACCAGTGGATTCTGAGAGATGTTTTTGAGCTGTAAAAACGCTCAAAAACATCATTCACCAACGTTTAACGTTTTTGATCTATTGAAAAAAAAAAAAAAAAATTTGAAAAAAAAAACAAAACGCTAACGTGGAAAAACGCTCAAAAACGCTGAAAAAAGCTGAAAAAAGTTTAAAAAAATCTCTGCAAGGATACTGGCGTTTTCATAATGTTATTTTAACAGCCTGTGTGCATGAGGGCTAATTGCTGATGTTGGCAGCTTATACACACTAGTAGCATATTTTTTCCCCTCACTAATATAATCTATGTTATACTGTACACAGTGTATGAAAACTAATCAATCCTGATTGATGATCTAACTCATTTCTTGAGAAATGAGATAGACCCCTTTTTAGAAAGTAGACACCCCAAGTGACCCCTTTTTGGAAAGCAGACACCCGAGGTATTTACTAAGAGGCATGGTGAGTTTTTTGAAGTTGTCATTTTTTTTGGTCACAATTTTTTTTGAGAATGAAGAAATTAAATAAAATTATGTTTTTTTCCCACAATTTCTTTTCCTTTTTTACATACTGTCACCAGTGCAGTACAGCATTATCATATAACAGGTGTGGTGGTGATCAGGGACACTGACTGGTGACAGTACATAAAAAGAAAAAACTTTATTGATGATAGAGTCTGTTAAAAAAGGTAAAGAAAAGGTTTTTGAAATTATTTTTAGGTATGCTGTATTAGTGGGAACACATAACAAATATAGTGTGAAGATATGGTGTTCCCTGGCTGGCGACGTGGGCTCAACCATGACATGGAGTCTAAGTGGCCTTGGTCTTCACTGGGGGTGAGCCAAAAATTCAGCCCAAACTTTTGCCCAGTTGTTTTCAGAGCCAAACATCATATATAGAGGTATTTCTACCGCTTCCAGGGATGGACTGGCCATTCGGACTACCAGGAGTTTCCCAGTGGGCCAATAGCTCAGTGGGCCAGATTCGGCAGCCTCCTATTCCCTCGGAGGTCCACGGCGATCTACCAGTCAATCGCCGATAGCTGGCGCCTGACGGGTAGATCGAGATTTAGCCAGCATGCAGAGTAGCACAGGAAGCGTCTGTCTGTAGTAAGTTCTCTCTCATGTCACGCAGCGCGGCCCCTCCTCTCTTCTCGTCTATCCCAGAGGATGTCACAAGCCAATGGGGATAGATGAGAAGAGAGAAGGGGCCGCCAGGGAGCGAGCAGCACTGCGTGACATGAGAGAGAACTTACAGTACTACAGACAGACGCTTCCTGTGCTACTCTGCATGCTGGCCAGGCTAGTAAACGATCCCATAATGTGCCATGTGCCCCATAATGTGCCATGTGCCCTGATGATGTGCCCCCTGATGTGCCCATAATATGCCCTGATGTGCCCCGATGTGCCCTAATGTGCTATGTGCCCCATGCCCTGATGTGCCATATGCCCTGATGTGCTATGTGCCCCATGCTGTGATGTGCCCTGTGCCCTGATGTGCCCCATGCCCTGATGTGCCCCATGCCCTGATGTGCCCCGTGCCCTGATGTGCCCCGTGCCCTCCTGTGCCCTGATATGCCCCGATGTGCCCTGATGTGCTATGTGTCCTGATGTACCCCGTGCCTTAATGTGCTATGTGCCCTGATGTGCCCCGATGTGCTAACAGGGAGGGCCAACGAGACAGACCACCAGGGGGATGGAGGGCCCGTGTCTCCTACAGGAATCCTGGTTGGAGAGGGCAGAATGGGAACAGAGGAGGTATCCAGAGAGGAGGTCATCGGAGAATGAGGGAAGATCAAGTCCCAATTGGCAACCAGGGATATGGAGAAGGTATGAATTCCAGGAATGGCAGGGACAACAATCAAGGAAGAGATATGGGACCATTACAAAGAAGTCCGGAAAGGGGCAACAGACAAGAGGAAGGAGAGGAGATAGGAAGAAAAAGACGATGAGAATATTAGGTCAAGGGATTTACAATTTAAGCCATGTACAATCTTCAGATGAAGAGTTAAAGGTCCTTGATCTAGGACTAAATCCTAATGCCACGTACACACGAGCTGACTTTTCGGCAGACTTGGTCCGACGGTCTTTCCGCCGGACTTTCCGGTGGACTACCTCAACGGACGGACTTGCCTACACACGACCGGACTTTCCGGCAGGCTAGGTCCGCCCGTCTTTCCGACAGACTTTCACCGGAGTTACGGCGGACTTTCAGAATGAACAGACTTGCCCACACACGGACAAGTCTGTTCATTTTGAACATGACTTGGGTACGACGGGACTAGAAAAGGAAGTCAATCTCGCCGCTTTTAATCGGCGAGATTGACACCTTGTGAGCCCCGTCGCGGGGCTTACCAGGCCCTTAGGTCTGGTATGGATTTTAAGGGGAACCCCCTACGCCGAAAAAACGGCGTGGGGTCCCCCCTAAGATCCATACCAGACCCCGATCCGAGCACGCAGCCCCCCCCCGCTGAACGGTACCAGGCCCCCAGACCTAAGGGCCTGGTATACCCCGCGCTCGCCACAATAGGAACATTTGTTTTTCCTATTGCAGCGAGCGCGAGATGCAATACCCTGCCCTTGCGTCGTATCTGGTCCGTCGGACCAGCATACAGACGAACGGGCTTTCCGTCAGGAATTGAGTCCGGCGGAAAGATTTAAAACATGTTTCAAATCTAGGTCTGGTGGACTTTTGGGAAAAAATGTCTGCAGGAGCCTACACACGATCGGATTGTCCGGCAGACTCCGGTCCGCCGGACCAAGTGTGCCGGAAAGTCCGCTCGTGTGTACGCGGCATTAGACAAATTTGAGGTTTACATTAACCTTCGTAAGTTTATGAGGAACCTCAACATAAAGAAACATTTTGCCATAAACGTGGACAATAGGATAAAGGCAGACCCAGAATACATACAAACCAGTCTCAGAAATAAATCTTCAATCCAAAAACGCCAGGGAGCCATGCTTAGAGGCATTCAAGAAAATGGATGAAGGTGACCTGAGAAATTTGGAGAAAAAGGATAAGAAAACCAAGAATATATGGAGAACTATCAAGCAAATAGGAAAACAACATGAAGTAGTAATACGCCCGGCAGACAAAGGGGGAGGACTGATAATTTTAAACAAGAAGGACTACCAAGATAAGATGGAGAACTTATTAAAAGTCGAGAATACGTATAAAAAAAAACTGACAGGGAACCCTAAAAAGAAATATGAGAAAAAACTAAAGATGTATGTTAATAAAGGGAAGGACATGGGTATATTAAATACAAAAGAAGCGGAATACCTGGTCTCAAATTCTACCAAGACCCCAGTCATATACTACACACCTAAGATCCACAAAAGGCTAGAAAAACCACCTGGCAGGCCTATTATAAGTGGGATCAATTCGTTTTTTTTCACGACTTGGGGAGTACCTGGACAAATATCTCAAACCACTGGTACAGCAGGGGAAATCATACTTACATGATAGTTTGCAGGTTATTCAAGAGCTCCAGAAGATGAAGGGTGCAGATAATTGGCTGTTAGCGACAATAGATGTCAATTCATTGTACACAAGTATAGTACAAAAAGATGGATTACTTGGAGTAGAAAAAGCATTACATGAGAACACAGGGATGAAACAACAACAGATCAATTATATCCTTGAAGGCCTGAAACTTGCCGTGGAGTGTAACTACTTCTGGTACAACAAAGATTACTTCGTGCAAACAAAAGGGATTGCTATGGGAGCTTGCTACACTCCTAGCGTAGGGAACCTGTTCTTGAACATGTGGGAGGAGGAGCATATTTATAGAAAAAATATCCCCCAAATAAAGTTGTATAGAAGGTATATAGATGATCTGATTTTACTCTGGGATGGAGCACCTGAAACTTTTGAAAGATTTCTTGAGGATCTGAATATAAACAGATACGGGATCACTTTTACAGGCAAATGGATTCATCAAAAGATGGATTACCTGGATCTGGAAATATTTAAGGTGGGGAATGCCCTATGTACCTGTACATTCTATAAGGCAACTGATCGAAACGGGTACATCCCTACTTCCAGTTGCCATCATCCAAAGTGGAAATGTAACATCCCGAAGGGTCAGTTATTAAGGATACGCAGGAATTGTGACACACTTGAAGATTTTGATGCACAGGCCGATATCCTTATTCAAAGATTCCATGAAAAGGGATACGCACAGGACAATCTTGTGAAATTAAACTAGAAATCATGAAAATAGACAGAAACACCTTACTTCACAATAAAATAAGGAAGAAGGACAACCAAATGGACATAGCTTTCGTAACAGGGTTTAACAACCAATATAAGGCTTTTGAACGTATCATGAAGAAGTACTTGCCCACCCTGAAAGAAGATCGTGTTTTATCCGAAATCGTGCCTGAAAAAAACAAAATTTGTGTAAAGAAAAGCGCCCACTCTCAGGAATCATTTAGTACATAATGTTATCGATCCCCCCAAACCAATCAAAATTTTCTCTGATATGAAGGGTTTTTACAGGTTGCGGAGATGCTTGTCTTGTAGGGTTAGTAAAAAACAGTCGAGGAAAAAGGAAACTTTCAAATCCCTCACTGGCCACAGGGAGCATCAGATTAAACAACTAATCACATGTCATAGTACCCATGTTACATATATCATTGAATGTCCGTGTCACCTTCAGTACGTGGGAAGAACCACTCGCCCCTTATTCGTAAGGATATGGGAGCATATTAAAAATATAAGAAATGGATTCCCCAAACGCAATTTATCATGACACTTTGATGAAGTACATCATAGGGATCCCAGTGGACTTATATTTTATGGCATCAGTCTCATCAAGGATCATTGGAGAGGGGGGAACAAACAAACCCTCATCTCCAGGAATGAAACAAGCTGGATATACCAGCTGGGGTCTTTGGCCCCCAAAGGCCTTAACCTTGATATAGATCCATAATTCTTCATGTGAAGGTGACACTCTTCTGTGCCTAGCCTTGTTTGGTACCATTCCTCAGTTTCAGAAGGGATTACGTGGTGAGATTGGTATGCTCCCAATGATACCAATGGCAGTCCAGTCATCACACCGAGAACACCTACCATAGAGTTGCGGTTTTTCTTTGATATAGTGGAATGGATTGCCATACCTTTAGTTTTGGGGCAATACCCCATGGATTATACGAGTTATGTATTGCCCATTCATTGGGCTATTTTGGCCCTTATTGGGTGTTTATATTTTGGGTCCCTTATGTGTAGCTATTAGTGAGGGTACCTCATGGGGATGATCTATCTACATACAAGTTGTAGGTAGTATTCCACATTATCTGACTCCATTTTGGGATCACTGTTAAGACCTCCCTTTTTCTCGTTAGGCCTGAGTGACATTCTGGGTCTATATTACCACCCATACTGGTGGTTTAGCTCTATTATGGACTCCTTTTTTTTTTTCGCTGGGACATATTATGAAGCCCCCCCTTTTCTTGGTTTGGGTTGGTTTGGTACTGGAACACTTTGGTTCTGTACCTCTTAGCTGAAGGTTTCAGGGCCAGGCATTGTTGCTGCTTAGTCACTCTCACTTTTGTGAGGTTTATTAGGCATTATCTGGGTTTTCCCAGGTGTCAAATTTGTCGGGATGGGCTGGTATATCTGGCTGACCATTTGGCACAGCCTCTTTTATGCTATAATTGCCAGTTGCATATATGGTTCATTTTTATAAGTTGGCTATAAAATCAGGTCTGCTGCGATACATATTTTAGTTCTCCATTTGAACATCTTGGGACCCCCCTTCTCCACCTTTATGCAAGCATATCTGACAGTTCTGGAATAAGTACCTCTATTGGTATTTTACCCATCTCCTTTGGTCTATTGCCCCTTTAATTATATATTTTATAATATTTTCTATTAATTTTCAGTAATGAATAAGGTTTACTAGGTAATATCTGGGTTTGCCCAGTACTTAGCTTCCTCGGTGGTTTGGGCTGTAAATTCTATGGCTAACCACTTGGGACAGATTCCCATTAAATTGAGCAGTTCACCTCACTTGGGCTGGGGATTTCTCCATTATATTATGCGTATTTATGGCGGATTTATATTCTGTGATTACTTGACTGTATTATTATATGTTCTTCCATTACTCTTGTTTGCTAACATGAATGTTAGAGGCGAGCAGAGATGCAGTGGTTTTATTAATAGTAATATCGGGTTATGCCGCTATCGTGCGGCGATTTTTTTACCATTATCCCACCATAAGGTTAATATGGGAACCCGCCCCCTGTAGCAATGTAAGTTGCTTATTACCTATGTGAGGGGGAGGAACCAGCACAGCCGCTCGCCTTATAAGCCGTGAGGTGTAGCAAGATGGCGCTGCCTTTGAGAACGTCAATGACGAAAAGCGTAAGGCGGAGCCACGCACTCATGCTACTTCCGGTACGCTAGCAGGGAGCTGGAACGCAGTGAGCCGGCTCCGGCACACACTGAATTTAACTAGGTGGTTTTTAAGGGCTGTACCCACTTAGTGGGAAGCTTATTATTGTTTTACTCTGATTTTTTAAATACACCTACCTTATACTGCTGGAAACTGCAAATGGAGAGCTCTGATTAGGAGAACAGCTTTGGACATCCTGACTTGGAGGAGTGACTGGATGAGCCATCAGGGGACACCACGACAAGTATCTGCTGGAGGACCTATCAAGGGAGGCCCAACCCCCCCGGTTATCTACATATGCCTATCAGCCCTGTAGGGGTAGTGGGAGCTGTTTTTTCACTAACACATATAATGACTTTACAACAATTGATATTTTATATATATTTTTTATACACCAGATTATAAATATATATTCTCTTTTTTTCCTTTTTATTTTTATGGTGTTGCATCTCATTTTTGGATGTAGGTATCTGATTTATTTTAAGGCACACATGCTACAAGTTGCCTCTTGATGTGTGTATTTACACTTGTCACATTATTGATATTGGTATTATCATGTCACATTTGACTATCCATCATTTTTGTCTTTAAGTAAGGTGCGGGTTGTATACTCCTGTGGACTACAGAGTACTATTACCCCTCATTTTATTAGGGTAGCGCCACTTACCCCATCTCTCTTTTTATTATTATCTGTAAGCTCCCTTTTGGGAGTTTTTTTTAGGGGGGGCTGCAACCCGTTTTTATCCTAAGCGCAGAGTCTACCACCTTTATACTGAAGTGCTATGTGCCCTGATGTGCCTCGTGCCCTGATGTGCTGTGCCCCGATGTCCTATGCCCTGATGTGCCCTAATGTGCCCCATGCCCTGATGTGCTGTGCCCCGATGTCTTGTGCCCTGATGTCCTGTGCCCTGATGTACTGTGACCTGAAGTCCTGTACCCTGATGTGCTATGTCCTGATGTGCTGTGCCCTGTACCCTGATGTGATGTACCCTGATGTGCTGTGTCCTGTACCCTGATGTACTGTGCCCTGACATGCCCCGATGTACTGTGCCCTGAAATGCCCTGATGTACTGTGCCCTGAAATGCCCTGATGTGTTGTGCCCTGATGTGCCCTGTACGCTGATGTGCTGGGCTCTGTACCCTGATGTGCTGTGCCCTGATGTACTGTGACCTGATGTCCTGTACCCTGATGTGCTATACACTGTATCCTGATGTGCTGTGCACTGTACCCTGATGTGTTGTGCCCTGTACACTGATGTGCTGGGCTCTGTACCCTGATGTGTTGTGCCCTGATGTGCCTTGTGCCATGATGTGCTGGGCTCTGTACCCTGATGTGCTGTGCCCTGATGTGCTGTGCCCTGTATCCTGGTGTGGCCTGGTGTGCTGTACCCTGATGTGTTGTGCCCTGGGCCGGTCACATTTTTGTCCCAGTCCAGCCCTGGTTGACCCCCCTTTTTCTTCCCTAGGCAGTATAATATATGCGTCCCTGTCATGTCCTTTTTATGACACAGCCGCTGCATCTGTGGCGTCTGTATGCCACTATTGCAGGCATGCGAATTTTGTTGCCATGCCAACAGCAACGCTTTCTTCCCTGTGACAACGGTGTCTATATGAAGCGCCATCACATTTTTGTGATGAAGCACAGACGCCGCGCCTTGTCATGTGATCACGGTAATCATGTGGTGCCTCGTGAAGCTCCCGCAATGACGTGTGGCCACGCTCTGCACTGCGCATGCGCCGACGTCTTCTTATAACCCCAGGAGGCGCATCTGCTCCATGCGGACGCTGCTGCTCAGGGGTTCCATGAGAGACAAACGCTACCATTTCTCATCAAGGTAAAAGATGCAATAGGCTACATGTGTAATTTAAGTATTTTCTCCTTATTCTCAGTTTTTTTGTTTAAAGTAGCGATCTATGAGACTGGAATTGGATTTCTTTTCCAGTTCTCTATCGATCGGTTAGATGAAACAATTGCTATTAGGGAGGAGCCCGATGTTTGAGTCGAACATGAGTTTGACTCGAACATCGGGTGTTCACCTGTTCGCCGAACAGCGAACAATATGCGGTGTTCGGGCGAATTTGAAAGCCGCCGGGACACCAAAATGAAAAATGCTCATTTTAAAGGCTTATATGCATGGTATTGTCATAAAGTATTTGGGGACCTGGGTCCTGCCCCAGGAGACATATATCAATGCAAACATTTATTTTAAAAACGGCCGTTTTTTCAAGAGCAGTGATTTTTTTAATGCTTAAAGTGAAATAATAAAAATTAAATATTCCTTTAAATATCATGCCTGGCCTGGGGGGTGTCTATAGTATGCCTGTATAGTGGCACATTTGTCCTGTGTTTAGAACAATACCACAGCAAAATGACATTTCGAAAGGAAAAATTGTCATTTAAAACTGATCATGCCTGTAATGAATTGTCGGGTCCCGGCAACATAGATAAAACTCATTGAAAAAAAGAACATGGGATCCCCCCCAGTGCATTACCAGGCCCTTTGGGTCTGGTATGAATAATAAGGGGAACCCTGAACCAAATTTTTTTTTTTTTTAAATTGCATGGGGGTCCCCCTAAAATTTATACCAGGCCCTTCAGGTCTGATAAGAATAATAAGGGGAACCAGGTTGCGTGCTCAGATAAGGGTCCGGTATGGATTTTAGGGGGACCCACACACAATTTTTTTTCCCCATTTTGGTTTGGGGTTCATACCAGACACAAATGGCCTGGTAATGGACTGGAAGGGATCCTATGCTCTTTTTTTCAATGAGTTTTATCTATATTGCTGAGACCCAACAATTCATTACAGCCGCGATCAGTTTTGAATGACAATTTTTCCTTTAGAAATGTCATTTTGCTGCGGTACTGTTCTAAACATGGGAAAAATGTGCCACTTTACGGGCATACTATAGACACCCCCAGGCACGATATTTAACCACTTCCTTACCCGCCCATAGTAATTTGACGCCCATAGATGGGATCTCCCATCCTGGGCGGGCGTCATATGACGTCCTGGGCTTCCCGGCCGTCTAGGGGGTGCGCGACCGCCGCGTTGCTCGGTGCGCGTGGTGGGTGGCCGTGATGTCCACCAGGCACCTACGATTGCCCGTTAACCAAGCAGGACCATGGATCTGTGTGTGTAAAGCACAGATCCACGTCCTGTCAGAGGAGAGGAGACCGATGGTGTGTTCCCAGTACAGAGGAACACCGATCGGTCTCCTCCCCTTGTGAGTCCCCTCCCCCTACAGTTAGAAACACTCCCTAGGAAAAATATTTGACCCCTCCATCACCCCCTAGTGTTAACCCCTTCCCTGGCAGTCACATTTATACAGTAATCAGTGCAATTTTATATCACTGATTGCTGTATAAATGTGAACGGTCCCAAAAATGTGTCAAAAGTGTCCGCCGCAATGTCACAGTCATGGGAAAAAAAAAAAGCCATAAATCTATCCCGTATTTTGTAGACGCTATAACGTTTGCGCAAACCAATCAATATACGCTTATTGCGATTTTTTTTTTTTTACCAAAAATATGTTGAATACATATCGGCCTAAACTGAGGAAAAAATATGTTTTTTTTTTTTAAAAAATGGGATATTTATTATAGCAAAAAATATTGTGTTTTTTCAAAATTGACGCTTTTCTTTTGTTTATAGCGCGAAAAATAAAAAACGCACAGGTGATCAAATACCACCAAAAGAAAGCTCTATTTGTGGGAAAAAAAGGACATCAATTTTGTTTGGGTACAACGTCGCACGACCGCACACTTGTCATTCAAAGTGCGACAGCGCTGAAAACTAAAAATTGGTCTGGGCAGGAAGGGGGTGAAAATGCCCGGTATTGAAGTGGTTAAAGGAATATTTCATTTCTATTGTTTCACTTTAAGCGTTATTAAAATCACTGCTCCCAAAAAAACGTCCATTTAAAAAAAAAAAAAATTGCATTGATACATGTCCCCTGGGGCAGGACCCGGGTCCCCAAACACTTTTTATGACAATACCAAGCATATAAGCCTTTAAAATGAGCAGTTTTAATTTTTCATGTTCGTGTCCCATAGACTTTAACGGTGTTCGCACAAATTTTTTGCATGTTCTGCTGCGATCCGAACCGGAGGGTGTTCGGCTTATCGCTATTCTTGATTAGAGTTTGAACACTGCTAATTGCCATTCTT
The DNA here is from genome assembly GCF_042186555.1 of Aquarana catesbeiana. Lineage (NCBI taxonomy): Eukaryota > Metazoa > Chordata > Amphibia > Anura > Ranidae > Aquarana > Aquarana catesbeiana. The sequence continues at coordinate 709,385,851 of NC_133326.1, forward strand.
AATTCCTTGGATATCTTTTTATATCCCTTTTCTGTTTTATACAGTTCAACTGCCTTTTCCCGCATATCCTTTGACAATTCTTTTGCTTTCCCCATGACTCAGAATCCAGAAACGTCAGCGCAGCACTGGATGAAAGATGCAAGGGTCTGTCAGGAGTCCAGAAACTCATTGTCCTTTTATACACACACACACTAATTACTAGCAAACAGATCACAGGTGAGGAAGGTTACCTTTAATAGCCATTCAAACCCCTTTGTGTCAACTTGTGTGCATGTTATCATGCCACAATCACCAGGGTATGTAAACTTTTGATCAGGGTCATTTGGGTAGTTTCTGTTGCCATTATGATTTAAAAAGAGTAAACACAGTTGATCGATAATAAATGGCTTTAGCCATACATTAACCATGAGTGAAAGAAAAGTTTTTGTGTTATCATTCATATTCTCTGAAAAATGGCCAAGAAATCATAAATTCTGACAGGGTATGTAAACTTATGAGCACAGCTGTATATAATAGACTTTGTATGTATATATATATATATATATATATATATATATATATATATATATATATATATATATATATATATATATATAATATATATATATCACAAATACACTGCCACTAACTAACTTGCCTGCCTAATCTTGCTCAATCTCTCTCCACGCCAACAACACTACACGGGGCCACCATTGTAAGCAGCCTTATATAGTGTGGGGACTTAGTCCCCCTGAGCCATGATTGTCCAAAGGCACCCTGCCTTTGGACAATTATGGCTCTCACAGTAGAGTGCACTGTGATTGGCCAAAGCATGCAGGTCAGATGAATGCTTAGGCCAATCATCAGACATCAATGCACTGCGATCTCGCAGTGCATTATGGGGGATTCCGTTGGCTCGAATTTGCCGCAAACGCTCCGTAATGTTCGCAATTCCGCGAATGGGCGAACACCCGATGTTCAAGTTGAACTCACGTTCGACTCGAACCGCGGGCTCATCCCTACTCATACTCCACATGAGTGGCATTATCAAAGCATGTTTGCTGCACTTAATTGTGTAGCCACAAATTCTGATAAGCCTTCAATCCCTATGGTGGTCAGACACCTTCTTTTCCACTTACTGAGTGGAAACATTGGACTTTTTTTGTTTAACACAGAAGGACTTTTTTATGTTTTTTTTTACGTTTATGTAACTAGCATTTATAATCATCACAGCTCTGCATATTTTATGTTTATTGCTCAGTGGGTGTATAGTAGAGGGTACACAGTAAATTGAGCAGGTGACAAAGGACTTTGTACCCAATCTGTTTTCAGGGAGCTGACCAGAAGATCCGCCAGCTACGGTAAAAACTTGTCAGTGTGAATGTGATGGTCATCACTCTGGCAGACTTGTGTAGGAAGCAGAGGATGGTGAGTTGGTTGACACACCGCTCTTCCATTGAAAATTCATTGTTATGAAATGTCTTGAGACTCAGCAAGAGGCGAGTGATGGAGATTGTCAATTCTCACCATGTTAGTTGATGTCCTCACTTGCTCCCTGCTTGTAAAAGTCAAGAGATGTTTATTGTTATATTGTAACCAGTGCTATGGCTAAATTCTAAAGGCATCTTCTACCAAGATTTGGCCTCCATTGTTCTAACATGAGGAACCAGAGGTTTCAGGGAAGCCCTGCTAATAATTACTATATCTACAGCTCACAATACATTAGACAGTGGAAAGAATGCGCCTTACATTGGTGATCAGTGAAAAGAATGCTCCTTACATTGGTGATCAGTGAAAAGAATGTTCCTTACATTGGTGATTAGTGGGAAGAATGCTCCTTACATTGGTGATCAGTGGGAAGAATGCTCCTTACATTGGTGATCAGTGGGAAGAATGTTCCTTACATTGGTGATCAGTGGGAAGAATGTTCCTTACATTGATGGTCAGTGGGAAAAATGCTCCTTACATTTGTGGTCAGTGGGAAGAATGTCCTTTACATTGGTGGTCAGTGGGACGAAGTTCCTTATATTGGTGATCAGTGAGAAGAATGCCCCTTACATTGATGATCAGTGAGAAGAATACTCTTTACACTGGTGGTCAGTGGGAACAATCCTCCTTACATTGGGGGTCTTTTAAAACATTTAAGTAATGTAAGCAAAAACTCTTTACAATCAGGGAATGGTTTAGGTATAAATTTTGCTTCCTGAGGTTCTTCTTGAAGATATCTTATGTAACGTTGTGCCTCCTCTCTATTTTCTCTGTGTGTAGTGCTCTCCAGCGGCTGGTCAGATGGCGAGTGATTCTAGCGATGATCCTGACGTCCGTGGTCCTAGTAGTCATTATCCAGTTCTTCATAAAGGAGAAGCCCCACCTGGAGCTGGAAGAGATCCTGGACAATATTGTACCCAAGAAAAGCTCCAGCTCAGTCCTCCGCCGTTCAGTGACATTGTACCACCGCAACAATACATTTTACTTGAATCTGTCTATGTACTCTTGGCAGTACCAGGGCCTTCAGGAGTACCGTTGCCAAACCTTTATAGATCTCTCCGAATATTGCCAGACATCGGATCCTCTGATCATCTTGGCGGTGAAATCTCACCCAGCATCTTCTGAGAGGAGAATCATCTTACGTCACACCTGGGCACAGGAGAGGAGGATTCTAGAATACAGGTTCCTCCCTGTGTTCCTCCTTGCCAACTCCGGCCATCGGGTTGAGATGGAGAGTTTGGTGGCAGAATCCTCGTTTTATGGTGACATTATCCTGTGGAACTTCATGGAGAGCCACCATAACTTATCCCTGAAGGAACACTGCTTCCTGGAGTGGCTGCAGTACCGCTGTCCGGAGGCCAAGTACATACTCAAAGGTAAAACCGTGTTCCGCAATTAATGGACCAGTCCAAAAAAAGTGATATTTTATTTATACTAGGGTTGCGCCGATACCAGTATCGGTGCTGATACTAAGCAATTGCACAAGTATTAGTACTCATGCAAGTGCTTCCATACCTAAAACTGATACTTTCAGGCTTGATTCTTTCTGCTGTCAGCGGGATTCCCCCACTGACAGCTGAAATAAAAAAAAAATAATAAAAAGCCGCAAATTATCAGTTATTAACGAGCGGCGCTGCCACGTCCTTAACAGCTGATGACTCATTCAGCTGTCAATGGGGTTCCCCTGTTGACAGCTGAAGGGTAAACGAAGTCCCGGAGCTGTAAAAAAAAAAAAAAAAAAAAGAAAAAGCAGCTGGACAATGTTTATAAACAACATTGCTCAGCAGCTGAAACAGAAAGATAAAAATAAACATTGTTTCTTTTTGTATCTTTCTGTTTGTTTACTCATCTACATATTAAAGGGATGAACTTCGATCTGCAGATGAATTGTTTAAAGCAACCTGTCAAGTTACATCCTTACATCCCTTGCACGTCGGTGGACCCGATGCGTGTGACCGGCGGGCATGATTGCCACCGGCCACATGCGATCGATATGTCTCCTCTCCTAGTCACTCCCACCCTAACACAGTTAGAACACACAGTGAGGGAACACAAAGTTAACCGCTTGATCGTTACTAGTGTTAACCCCTTCTCTGCCAGTGACATTTACACAGTAATCAGTGCATATTTATAGCACCGATCGCTGTATAATTGTCAATGGTCCCAAAAAAGTGTCAAGCTACAATGTAAAGTAGTGAGTGTACAGCTTGTATAACAGTGTAAATTTGCTGTCCCCTCAAAATAACTCAACACACAGCCAATAATGTCTAAACCGTTGGCAACAAAAGTGAGTACACCCCTAAGTGAAAATGTCCAAATTGGGCCCAATTAGCCATTTTCCCTTCCCGGTGTCACGTGACTCATTACTGTTACAAGGTCTCAGGTGTGAATGGGGAGCAGGTGTGTTAAATTTGGTGTTATCGCTCTCTCATACTGGTCACTGGAAGTTCAACATGGCACCTCATGGCAAAGAACTCTCTGAGGATCTAAAAACAAAGAATTGTTGCTCTACATAAAGATGGCCTAGGCTATAAGAAGATTGCCAAGACCCTGAAACTGAGCTGCAGCACAGTGGCCAAGACCATACAGCGGTTTAACAGGACAGGTTCCACTCAGAACAGGCCTCGCCATGGTTGACCAGAGGTGTTGAATGCACATGCTCAGTGTCATATCCAGAGGTTGTCTTTGGGAAATAGACGTACGAGTGCTGCCAGCATTGCTGCAGAGATTGAAGGGGGTGGGGGGTCAGTCTGTCAGTGCTCAGACTATATGCTGCACACTGCTGCAAATTGGTCTGCATGGCTGTCGTCCCAGTAGGAAGCCTCTTCTAAAGATGAAGCTAAAAGAAAGCCCGCAAACATTTGCCCGTTTGCTGAAGACAAGCAGGCTAAGGACATGGATTACTGGAACCATGTCCTGTCGTCTGATGAGACCAAGGTAAGCGTATTTGTTTCAGATGGTGTTAAGCATGTGTGGTGGCAACTAGATGAGGAGTACAAAGACAAGTGTGTCTTGCCTACATTCAAGCATGGTGGTGGGTGTGTCATGGTCTGGGGCTGCGTGAGTGCTACCGGTACTGGAAAGCTACAGTTCATTGAGGGAACCATGAATGCCAACATGTACTGTGACATACTGAAGCAGAGCATGATCCCCTCCCTTGGGAGACTGGGCCGCAAGGCAATATCCCAACATGATAATGACCCCAAACACACCTCCAAGACGACCACTGCCTTGCTAAAGAAGTTGAGGGTAAAGGTGATGGACTTGCCAAGCATGTCTCCAGACCTAAACCTAACTGAACATCTGTGGGGCATCCTCAAACGGAAGGTGGAGGAGCGCAAGGTCTCTAACATCCACCAGTTCTGTGATGTCATTAAGGAGGAGTGGAAGAGGACTCCAGTGACAACCTGTGAAGCTCTGGTGAACTTCATGCCCAAAAGGGTTAAAGCAGCGCTGGAAAATAATGGTGGCCACACAAAATATTGACACTTTGGGCCCAATTTGGACATTTTCACTTAGGGGTGTACTCACTTTTGTTGCCAGCGGTTAAGACATTAATGGCTGTGTGTTGTTATTTTGAAGTGAGAAGCAAATTTACACTGTTATACAAGCTGTACACTCACTACTTTACATTGTAGTGTCATTTGTTCAGTGTTGTCACATGAAAAGATAGAATAAAATATTTACAACAATGTGAGGGGTGTACTCACTTTTGTGAGATACTGTGTATGTATCATATATATCTCGATAGTACACACACACACCTCTACATCTATATAGATAGATACTGCACTTCTTTTTGTGTCACCTTTTCACTCAGAATTGTAGGGTGTGGGTCTTCGGTCCTGATCTCTCTCATAATTATATATATATATATATATATATATATATATATATATATATATATATATAATCTCTATCATTCTAGAGGGATCACCAGCAGGAGGATGGAGGTCCTGATTCCTCTATATAGATCTTTATATCACTAGAGGGGTCACCAGCAGGAGGAATGAGGTCCTGATTCCTCTATATAGATCTTTATATCACTAGAGGGGTCACCAGCAGGAGGAATGAGGTTCTGATTCCTCTATATAGATCTTTATAGTCACCAGCAGGAGGAAGGAGGTCCTGATTACTCTATATACATTAGATCTTTAGTGAGACCTCATTTAGAATACTCTGTCCAGTTCTGGAGAACTCACTTAAAAAAAAATGTATTGATGAGATAAAACTAGTCCAGAGACAGGTAACAAAAAAGGTGACAGGTCTGGAGGATAAAACATATCAGGAGCCACTTAAAAGTGGTTGTAAACCCTTACAGACCACTTTTAACTACAGGTAGGCCTAGATTAAGGCTTACCTGTAGGTGCAAGAAATATCTCCTAAACCTACATGGTTTAGGAGATATTTCCAAAAGACAGGCACCGATGTCTATGGCGCATGCGCCGTAGACAACGGCGGGCAGGCGCACTGAGCGTGCTGTCTCTAACGGCGATCATGCCATTAGTAGCGGCATCAGCGCGCATGCGTAGGAGTGACGTCATCGCGGCTCCGGCCAATCACAGCGCCGGAGCCGCGATACCCGGAAAGAAGATGGACGCTTCGTAGGAGAAGGGACAGCGGTGACATCGTAGGCTCCTGTGTCAGGTAAGTGACACATAATGGGCTACTATGCGATGTATAGTAGCCCATTATGCTTTACCTCTGCAGGGAAACAAAGAGGAAGTAAACCCATCAGGGTTTACTTCCTCTTTAAAGGGTGAGTTCACCTGTTCATAAAATAAATGCTAAATATAAAATAAATACAATCAGCGCATGGAGATAAATAAAAAAAAAAAAAAAAAAAAGGTAGAACTGCAGCTGAACACTGAGAGATTTTTCACATGATCACAAGTCAAATAATATACAGAGAAGTGCAGCACATGTCAGGGCTCAATAAAACATCACAAAATGTAATAAAAAGTCTGTAGTAATCCTAAGCATAAAAAGTAAATAGAAGGTGGACTAACAGTCCCAGCAGGCAGACTCTCTCTCTCTTTTTATGCTTATGCCGCGTACACACGAGCGGACTTTTCGGCGGACCGGACTCCGGCAGACAATTCGACCGTGTGTGGGCTCCAGTGGACTTTTCTTTTCCCAAAAGTCCAACGGACCTAGAAATAAAACGTGTTTCAAATCTTTCCGACGGACTCGAGTCCGGTCGAAAAAGTCAGCTCGTCTGTGTGCTAGTCCGACGGACAAAAACCGACGCTAGGGCAGCTATTGGCTACTGGCTATGAACTTCCTTATTTTAGTCCGGTCGTACGTCATCACGTACGAATCCGTCGGACTTTGGTGTGATCGTGTGTAGGCGAGTCCGTTCGTTCGAAAGTCCGTCGGAAAGTCAGTTGAAAAGTCCATCAAAAAGTCAGGCGGACCTAGTCCGTCGAAAAGTCCGCGGCATTAGGATTCCTACAGACTTTTTATTACATTTGTGATGTTTTATTGAGCCCTGACATGCGCTGCACTTCTCTGTATATTATAAAATAATTGGTACTTTGTATCTCTCTATATCCTGTCTGATCAATGTTTATAAACAACGTTACTTTGTATCTCTCTATATCCTGTCTGATCAATGTTTATAAACAATGTTACTTTGTATCTCTCTATATCCTGTCTGATCAATGTTTATAAACAATGTTACTTTGTATCTCTCTATATCCTGTCTGATCAATGTTTATAAACAATGTTACTTTGTATCTCTCTACTCCCATCTGATCAACGTTTATAATCAATGTTAAAATCAGATTATAATCGCTGCACTATCAAAAGGTAGAAGCATAAATGCTAATCGTAGGATTACCGTGAAAAGGTAAAATAACCAAAACTGGGTGATATAAAAAAAAATATATATATATGAAAAATTATTATGAAAGATATATATATATATATTGTGAGGGGGTTAGCTCAGCAGCAGGTGTGTGTGACCCCCTGGATGGGTTCACCACACAAAATCAGGCACAGCAGACAGCATTGCAGGTGAAAAAAAAAC